>NC_084998.1:24839271-24841771 GCF_963854185.1 Sardina pilchardus
AGAACAATACACTGCTCTCGGCCTTTGCTTTCGTCTTTCTTTATGCGTGTGTGTGTTTGTGTGTGTGTGTGTGTGTGTGTGTGTGTGTGTGTGTGTGTGTGTGTGTGTGTGTGTGTGTGTGTGTGTGTGTATGTGTGTGTGTGTGTGTGTGTGTGTGTGTGTGTGTGTGTGTATGTGTGTGTATTTTGTGTGTGTGAGAGTGTGTGTGTGTGTATGTGTGTGTGTGTGTGTGTGTGTGTGCGTGTGTCTCATGTTTTTCATTCGTCAGAAGAATGCCTCTTTCTTCTGATGGTGTCACATCTCCCAGTCAACACATAACATTTAAAAGATGCCGTGGAAACCAGCTAACTCCAAACTAACGAATGGGCAACATCTACAGCATAGCTTGTGCCTGTATAAATCAACTGTTGTTTTTGTTTTTGTTGTCGTTGTTGTTGTGTCTCAGGCCATGTCTGCGGTGCTGTGCTGTGGTCCGGTGTTTGACAACGTGGGCCTCTCGTCCGACGGCTACCTCTACAAGTGGCTCGACAACATCCTGGGCTGTCATGACCTCCGAGTAAGACCTCCTCTAGTTTATGAGCTAAGCATTACCTTGCCTCAGGTCGCGACCCCATCTGTCATGACGTTCAGCTCACTCTCGCTGGCTTCATGGCTTTGTTTAGACCTTTAATGACATGTGTAATGACCAGTGTGATTACCCTGTCCTCCCTTGCATCTCTAGCGTTTGACCTTTTGGCTTCTTGTAATTGATGATCCTTTAGCTGTCTTTCAGCTTTTGCCGTCTTGTTAGCTGAGGTTGCGTTTTTTTCGCCTAAGGTGTTTTTTTCACGTCTGTGATTGTGTGTGTGTGTGTGTATGTGTATGTGTGTGTGTGTGTGTGTGTGTGTGTGTGTGTGTGTGTGTGTGTGTGTGTGTGTGTGTGTGTGACTCCAGGTGCACCGTCTGGGCTGTGAGGTGGTGTTCCTGCTCCTAGAACTCAACCCTGACCAGGTGAACCTGTTCAACTGGGCCGTGGACCGCTGCTTCACGGGCTCCTACCAGCTGGCCTCCGGCTGCTTCAAGGCCATCGCCACCGTCTGTGGCAGCAGGTGAGACCTGCCGCTCAACACACTCACTTACCCGTAACGCACTGCCCTTTCACCTGATTTCTTCACCTGATGTTCTTTTTCATGGCTAAAATGCGATGGGTTCTGATTGGCTGTTAGCTTTTTATCATTCTCAAAATCGCTGTGAAAGTGAGAACTGTGAAACAATATCATTTACCAGTAACTTACTGCCCTTTCACCTGATTTCTTCACCTGATGTTCGTTTTCATAACAAAACATCCCCAACGGTTCCCATGACTCTTATTGTTTATAAATCCAGTTATGTTGCTGCACCTGTATTACAACAGTTGTTCTTTTCACGCCGCTCAACACATTCACTTAAGGGCCGTTCATACCAAGAATGATAACTATAACAATAATTAAAACCATAACGATAAAAGCGTTCACACCGACCAACGATAAAAAAGGTCTCTCCTCATGTTAATAATGTGATGGCTACAATGCGATGGGTTCTGATCGGCTGTTAGCAGTTAATCGATCTCAAAATCGCTCTGAAAGTGATACCCGACAATATCGTTGACCAGTAACTGCCCTTTCACCTGATTTTTTCACCTGATGTTCTTTTTCATAACAAAACATCCCCAACTGTTCCATGCCAATGACTCTTATTGTTTATAAATCCAGTTATGTTGCTGCACCTGTATTACAACTGTTATTATTCTAATGCCTCTTGACACTAAGCATTTGGATCTGCTGCCATGATAGATTCTATCTAAATAAATGGTCACAGTTCTTAGGTTCATAAACATCCAACTATTTGAGTGATCTTATTTGCTTTTTTTGCTGGCCTGCTTTCAGGAATTACCCCTGTGACATCGTTACGCTGCTGAACCTGGTGCTCTTCAAGGCGTCGGACACCAGCAGGGAGATTTATGAGATCTCCATGCAGCTGATGCAGGTAGGAGAGAGCGAGCGTCCAGACAGTGCGTTTCTCCTGCTCCACACTGTCCACTGCACACTAATCTGTGACGGAGTTGTAGTGTAAAGATCTGACCCTTGTGTGTGTGTGTGTGTGTGTGTGTTTGTGTTGTCTGGGCAGGTTCTGGAGGCCAAGCTGTCGGTTTACTCTAAGAAGATCACGGGTCAGAAGTCGGGGAATATCCTGTACGGCACCCACGGTCCCCTGCCCCCCCTCTACAGCGTCTCCCTGTCCCAGCTCTCCAGCCAGCTGGCCAGCATGTACCCCGAGCTCACACTCCCCCTCTTCTCAGGTGTGTGTGTGTGTGTATGTGTGTGTCTGTGTGTGTGTGTGTGTGTGTGTGTGTGTGTGTGTGTGTGTGTGTGTGTGTGTGTGTGTGTGTGTGTGTGTGTGTGTGTGTGTGTGTGTGTGTGTGTGAGTTTTCTGTTGTTTGTGTGTGAGGCCTGTGTGTAGATTCTCAGCAAGCTGTGGTTCA
>NC_084998.1:24849271-25139271 GCF_963854185.1 Sardina pilchardus
CTGTTGAAATGGGGACACCACTACTGTACAAAACAAAAATTAATTTGAGCACAGAGGCCCTTTTACCTTAACCATCCCAAACTGTGCTTGTTTTACTGATACTTTCCTACACTCATTACACATTACAGATTGTGAGTGACACTCATTCTCAAGCGGCATTCACACCAAGAGCGATAACCATAGCAATAACTATAACCATAATGATAAAAGCATTCACACTACGTTAAGAAAAGTCACTCCTCGTGATAATGAATGTGATGGGTTCTGATTGGCTGTTAGCTTTTTATTGTTCTCAAAATCAGTCTGAAAGTTATCCCCAACGATATCATTCTTCATGTCGTTATCATTATAGTTTATGTGTGAACATTGTCATTCATATTAATGAGAGCGATATTTGTTTATAGTTATCGTTATAGTAATCATTCTTGGTGTGAACGGCCCTTTAGTCATGAGAAGCCACTGAAACCCAGGTGTCTGTGTATTTAAGTATGCTCAGTAAGTATGTTCAGCACAAGTCGCTTTGGTTACAAGGCATCAGCCAAATATAATGTAATGTAATGCAGTTCTGAAGTACTGAAGTACTGAAGTCTGTCCTCTCCTCCTCTTCTCTTCTGCTCTTCCTCATCCTGCGCTAGGGGGCTTTGACTTCCTGCGGGAGAGTCCGTCTCCCGTGGCGGACTCGGGCCTGAGCTCGTCCTCCACCTCGTCCAGCGTGAGCCTGGGGGGCAGCGTGGGTAACCTGCCGCAGATCAGCGCCGACCTCGAGGAACTGGACGACTCCTCGAGCGACACCGACGACAAGACCAACAAGCTCATTGAGTTCCTCACCACCAGGTAGGCAAACATGGCAACACTGAGAGTTCTATAGCACATTTGTGTAGGAGAGTGTCACTCACTTCAGACAAACCACCTCAACAAACCCTGAAACCTAACGCCCATCAAAACAAATCCACGGAACAATTTGTTTATTTGTTTGTTGTAATTATCTGACAAACAGGAAGTGGCATCTGTGAGTAAAACTCTCCCAACTGCTACTCTAACTCTGGCATTCAGGGTCATGCTGCACATTCACACTCATCCACTAGCATACAGCTCCCCCTACTGGCTGAAACAGAAAATGTCTGGGAGAAAGAATGGGAAATGAATGAGAGTTTGCATAGTCATACGCTTGAGCTGAATGTGTGTGCAACATAAAGAATGTTTGAGTGGATTTGTGTGGATTTGTGGATGTGTGATTGACTGATGTATGATCACAGCCATAGATACTGTATCTATCACTAACTGAAAACATTAGTCATAATGTTAAGACACTGACGACAACACCCATTAACACCTATACACCCACCACACCAAAATGATGTTTACAATCCCATGGAGAGGGTGAACCATAGCATGATGTGAGCGTGGCGTGAGCGTGGCGTGAGCGCGGCATGAGTGTGGCGTGTTAGAGGCGAGTTAATGGCGGTGTGACTGTGGTTGGTGGTGGGGGTGGAACAGTGCCTGGAGTACTGTCCTGTCGTTGCTCAGGGCCTTCGGACCGCTGTGGTGCCACGAGGACATCACGCCCAAGAACCCCAACTCCAAGAGCGCCGAGCAGCTGTCCAACTTCCTACGCCACGTCATGTCCATCTTCAAGGAGTCCAAGTCAGGTAAGGGGTCTTCCGATCTGTAAACATAAGCAGTTTTTTTATGTTTGAAGTTTAATGTCTTATTTTGTTTCCATTTAATTCCATTGTGTACTTAATACCTTCTCATTCAACAATTTTTTTTTTAACGTCATCTATTTTTTTTATACATGCTCCGTTATATTTCTTTGATATTATATTAGTTTTTACTGTAATTTCCCAACTATTAGCCACGGCTTATTCGTTGGCCTATACACAATGCGGCTAATACACAGCAAATTACTGTAGTCTGAAGCCCTTGTAGTCCTAAGCCATGTGCTATATAAACAGCCCCTGAGTGGACAGCGTGCTATAACTAGAGTGTGTGTGTGTGTGTGTGTGTGTGTGTGTGTGTGTGTGTGTGTGTGTGTTTACGTCAGACTTCCATCTGGAGCAGGCGCTGAGTGACGTGGCCCTGCAGACGGCGCTGTGCAGCTCGTCGCGCCACTACGCCGGACGCTCCTTCCAGATCTTCAGGGCCCTGCGCCAGCCGCTCTCGCACCACGCCGTCTCCGACATCCTCTCACGCCTCGTGGAGGTGGTGGGCGAGCACGGGGACGAGGTGCAGGTGTGTGTGTTTCCGTGTGTCTCTGTGTCTGTGTGTGTGTGTGTCCGTGTGTCTGTGTGTGTGTGTGTGTGTGTGTGTGTGTGTGTGTGTCTGTTTGGGTGTTTTTCTTTCTCTGTGTTCTCTCTTTGTATGATTGTTTGTGTCTGTGTGTGTGTCTGGTTGTGTGTTTCTTTGTGTGTCCGTGTGTGTGTATGTGTGCATGAGAGAGAGAGAGAGAGGCAGAGAGAGAGAGAGAGAGAGAGAGAGAGAGAGAGAGGAAATTGCGGTTAAGCAGGCAGGCACTGAAAACATTGCTCATCGTTCCAAGACAATAATCACAACACCCATTAACACCCATGTAGTGTATGTGTGTGTGTGTGTGTCTCTTTGTGTTTGGGTGTTTCTCTCTCTCTTTCTGTGTGCCTGCATGTGTATGTGTTTGTGTGTGTGTGTGATTATTTGTTTCTGTGTTTCTGTGTTTGATTGTGTTTCTATGCTTCTTTGTGTGTGTCTGTGTGTGTGTGTGTGTGTGTGTGTGTGTGTGTGTTTGAGAGACAGAGCGATTTCAGTTGCGTAGGCAGGCACTAACTGCCACTAAAGACCCATCACCACCACCCATGTGCCACTACACCCTCAAAATGACATTTAAAACCTCAAAGCTCTACCCCTGTCTGTGTCACTTTGACAAAGAGTTATTTTCGAAAGAAAAAAAAGATGCAACGGAAACGAGACTTGCTGTTGGTGGTCGGCAGTATTTCCTGTGTGAAGTAAGCCAGCCAACTCTGGACGGCTGCCACCAAAATATCGGAAAGTCCCAGAGTTACCCAGCTGTGCTAGTCCCGTGGGGGCGTGTGTTCCTCATGTTCTCATGTTCTCATGTTCTCTCATGTTCTCCACGGTTCTCTCAGGGCTATGTGATGGAGGTGCTGCTCACGCTGGAGTCGGTGGTGGATAACCTGGCCGAGTGTCTAAAGAACAGCGATCTGATGGCAGCTCTGACCAGGTGAGATTGTCACCTGCATGTTCATCCCCACGATCGTGTCTGTATGTCCATGTTGAAGCACCTGCACCTGTGCATACACACTGTGTCCACGATGCTTACATCTGTGTGTCCGTTTAGATGTGTGTACTGTGCATATACAGTATAAACACGTATACACTAAATGGATGTGTGCGTATTTTCACACTGTGTGTGTGTGTGTGTGTGTGTTTGTCTCTCTCAGAGCCTCGTCTCCCGACTTCCTGGTGAGCGGGAAGCTGAACTCCAACAGGAAGAGCACGGGTCAGCTCAACCTGCCGCACGGCGCCGTCACCGACGCCAGCACGGCCGAACGCAGCCGCCACCAGCGCAGCTACTCCGTGCCCAAGAAGTTCGGCGGCGAGAACGGCGGCGGAGGAGGCGGCGGCGGAAACGGTCACCCTCCGGGCGCCCGCTCGCCGTCCGAGAACCCGCCGCGCTCGGCCACCCTGGACCGCATCCAGGCGTGCACGCAGCCCGGCGTGGGCCAGCGCGGCTCTCCGCGCAGCGGCTGCGGCTCCTCGTCCTCGTCCACCTGCGGCGCGCTGGACCCCGGCCACGCCGGCCACCCGGCCTCGCTCCTGGCCACCGTCTTCTGGGTGGCCGTCTCGCTCATGGAGTCGGACTTCGAGTTCGAGTACCAGATGGCGCTGCGGCTGGTGCACAAGCTGCTGGCGCGCGTGCCCCTGGACCGGCCCGAGCACCGCGAGCGCCTGGAGAAGCTGCAGGCGCAGCTCCGCTGGAGCGGCTTCGCCGGGCTGCAGCAGCTGCTGCTCAAGGGCTTCACCTCGCCCGCCACCTGCGACCTCACGCTGCAGCTCTTCTGCCAGCTCACGCCTGTCTCCCGCGTCACCGTGGTGGACACCTCGCAGGCCATAGGTGGGTGGCAGCAGCGCGGAGGACTGCACATGACATGAGCAACAGGAGTACCATAATTTCCCGACTATTAGCCGCGGCTTATACATTGATTTTGCAAAATTTCTTCCGCTATGCGGTTAATACAGGGGGGCAGTTAACCCTTAGATGCATAGGCTACCAATACCTACACTCTTCCATGAGTGGGGTCAAAAATGACCCCAATTAGAATGCATGCGTTTTTTGCTGTAAACTCAAATAATGTCTCTCATTTTGGTTAAAGATGATGATTTTTATTATATATTTGTCTAAAATGTTTTTATTTCATGTTGGACATATTGATGCATCACTTTTTATTAACATTTTATTACAAAACAGCTTTTAGATAGGCAAAAAAGGTAAACATCCTAAAATTATCTCAACATAGGTGAATAGGGTAAAATTATTAATATTATTTTAATTAATATAATTTTAACTTAGAGATATCTTCATGAAACTTTACCAGTTGAATACTCACATAAATAGGAGAAAAAAAACGTATTGCAAGTTTTCTGTATTTATGTTTAAATATGCTAATTAGGTCATGTCTAATTAAATATGCTCTAATTTGCATATATGTTTTGATGCAAAGAATCTGACCATTGGAAAAAGCCAGGTTGGAAATATTTTTTTTGTAGTGTTAATATATCAAATAAAAAAACATTTACAGAGGTGATTATGAATATCTTCTTTTGTTATCCAGTAAATCAGAAGGTACTGCCAATTGGCTTAAAAAAATCGATTTTTGCCCTATTTGTAGGCATAAAAAGTCATACAAATCAGGCCAAGAACGCCATATCAACAAATCCCTCTGTAAATATCGCTTGGTGAATTCTGCTTCACAATTATAGGAAGAGTGGACATCGAAGGATCAAAAAGCGACGTCGCTATGAACGCTTGGCCGCCACATTATATGATGATACTTAGATTTATGTTGTTGTGTAAAAATAGCCTTCAGGATGGTGAAACTGCTGACATGAGATGTGATAATCAACAGTAAATGTATACCTGACTGCTACAGTTGATAAAAATCAAAAGATCCTAGGGTTAACTTTTGAAATTCCATAGAAAATGCTTGGGGTCATTTTTGACCCCACCTATGCGGATCGGTGGTACTGATACAAAACATTAAATTACTTTAAAAATATAACAGTTAGACACAAATCCAAATGGCCTCATGTCAAAGACAACCTATTTGAGGAATACATAGAAGGTTAAATGAAAAAAAAATAAAATGAAGAAGATACTGCAAGAAAACAACCTCTGGGGTCATTTTTGACCCCACTTATGCATCTAAGGGTTAATATGGTGTTAATATGGTGGGCTTATGCGGCTTATACACAACGCGGCTTATATGCAGGAAATTACTGTAGTAGTTCAGCAGGGCAGCAGTTGTTTCAGTCACACTATTAGTTGGATGGTCCCCCATACACTAGCTACAGATGCTGACATCATAATGTATCTGTGTGCTACAATTTATGGCTCAGGGTTGTGTTTTACGGTTACGGTTACGGTTACAGTTACAGTTACGGTTACAGTTATGTTACTTAGCAGACGCCTTTGTCCAAAGCAAATGTTTTGGTGCTGTGTTTTGGTTAGTGAACAATTAGAGAGACTGAATGAACAATTAGCAAGACTGAATTTCAGCAGAACATCTCCCAGCACCTTAAGGCTCAGTAGGTTGACTATCCAAATGGATTGTTAAGAGTAGTGCATGCCGTAAGTTTTTCGGTTAATGCTTATTTGTGGCAGCCTGTAAAACAGAAGCATTCTTCTCTCTCTCTCTCTCTCTCCCTGTGGCTGTGTTTCCCACGCCCACACACAGGTTTCCCTCTGAACGTGCTGTGTCTGCTCCCCCACCTGGTTCAGCACTTTGACAGCCCAACCCAGTTCTGCAAGGAGAGCGCGGAGAGGATAGCGCAGGTGAGTAACACTGACCTCGTTCAGTCGCTCTTTTGTTGTTCAGCAGTAGCCCAGCTGGTTGCACCGCATTTGCACTACAGTGGCAGTTGGTCCTCTTTGTTTGGTCATGCCCTTTAAATCATCCATCATAAAGCGTTAATGTAAGTGTTAACACAGAGCAAACACGCGATGATGTATTCTCGTGTCATCACTCCTTAGATCACACACGGACCAACGCAAATGTTTGTTTACGCTTAAGAAAATCTTTAGGTAGAACATGCGGTGCCAGAGTAAATATTAATGTATGTGCGTGTGTGTGTGTGTGTCTGTGGTGTCTGTGTATGTGTGTGTGTGTGTACGTCAGGTGTGTTTGGAGGAGAAGGAGAAGAACACAAAGCTGTCCCACCTGGCTCACGTGATGACGCTGTATAAGACACGCTCGTACACACGAGACCCGTTCTCCTGGGTCAGCGTGGTGTGTCGCTACCTGTACGAGGCCTTCGCCGACATCACTCTCAACATGGTCACCTACATGGCCGAGGTAACAGCCAGTCTATGCTGCTGAACACAGCAATGCTTTTTTATCATATCTTTAATATGTCAGGCAATGAGGATATCATTACATTACATTACATTACATTTGACTGACGCTTTTTAACCAAAGCTACTTACAACATGGTAAAAAACATTTAAAGCTTTTAAGAGCAATTCTTACAACAATTTAAAACCTTACTGGGTGAATGACTGAAAGGATTTAAGTATGTAATTTCATTATTCTTACCATATCTTCTGTTGCCTTGGGAAACAGCAAAAGACAGAAACTTTTATTTATTGAGTATTATTTTATTAGCTTTTATTGCTGTGTTGTTTTTTTTAAGATTGAAGGCTAGCTGACATGACAGATTGAGTCGCTCACTCTTCTCGCTCCTCATTTTCATCACAGTTACTGGACAAGGGACTTCCCAGCATGCAACAGCCACTGCTGCAGATCATTTACAGTCTGCTGAGCCACATGGATTTGGCCTTGATCCAGGTCAAGCCTTTCAATGTCGAGGTCCTCAAGACCATCGAAAAGTTTGTTCAGGTAAGCACTCAGCAAATATTGCACAAACTCAAATCAATTATATTTGTATTGTATTGTGTGTTATATTCAGTGCATTCTATTGTTACTGTGAATTAAGTGCCATATTACTCATTATGTAGTTCCCTATACAGTGTGTGTGTTAATTTTTCATGCAATGATTTTATGTGGATAAACTAGTTATGGTCATCATAGTAATCATAAATCATGATGCACTGTGTGTGTGTGTGTGTGTGTGTGTATGTGTGTGTGCGCGCATGTGTCTCAGACGGTACACTGGAAGGAGGCTCTGAACATCCTAAAGCTGGTTGTGTCTCGCTCGGCCAGCCTGGTGCTGCCATCGTACGGCCACAGCGACCTCTCCCACCTGGAGGTCAGCCGCGTGTGGGACGGCTCCTCCAAAGCACTACCGGGGAAAATCCTCGACTTCCACTTTGACATTTCAGAGGTGCGTCTCCAACTCCGACACGTCTCTTTCTTCTCTTTCCTAATTTGTTTATTTCTCTCTCTTGCCCCCCTGCACTCTTTACTTCTCTCGGTCTGTGAATATCTTATATATTTATATAAGAATATCATATTTTTAGCTTGTATTCTGGGCCAGGCATATCTTTGTGTCAATGTTTGTTGATCCCTCTAGAGGTGTAATGACATCTAATGGCCTTGACAAGATTTGGGAAAGATTCTTGCATTTTTGGAGTAAAGCTTGAATGGGGGGCATTAGTTAAACGTCTGCAATCTTTCAAGAATCTTTCCCAAATCTTGTCAAAGTTGTGTGGTGTAAGGAGGCCATAAAGTGAAAGTGTTGTGAGGGAACAAGATATTACTGTGTTCGCTTCCCACTGCTCTCCTAAACCCTGACTTTTAGTAACTGAAGAACAGCTTTTCTATTTCCACACTTAAGATATAAATACACTTAATGAATCAGGGGAAATAGGCAGAGCAGAGACTGGCAGATATCCGAAGCTCAGCACTGGGCACCAGAGGTGTGATGGGAAACAGACGACTGACTCCAGATTTAGGCTCAGAGTGTAAGAAAGGAGGAGAGCAGTCTGGCTGCACAGGACTCAGGGGCTCTCAGAGATCAGATCTGGGCTCAAGACGAGAGTTGAGCATCTCATTTTCACCTGACCTCTTCACTAATCGGTCAGCCCTAATCATGTCATTACAATCCAAATCACCCAGCCAACTATTTCTATTCACTAAAAGAGAGGAAATGTTTTGAGAGGTTTTTTCCGGCCTTTTGTATCTGGCCTTGTTTTCAGGTCATGTTGGTGCATGAACTTGATTGTCATATTGTCATTGTCATTATACTGTGTTGTTGGGTGCCAAGTTTCATTTTCAAGGGAAATGCTTAGAGGAAACCCCCTCCCCTCCACCCTTCTCAAATGGAATTTTCTAGAAAACCCATCGGAGATAGCCGACTGAAAAGCCTCATGTATGTGACATTTGAGTCTGAGTATAGGTTTTCAAGATCTGTGATCAGATTTTTCCATCGAGTTTACCAGCAGTGACGTAACTGCCCAGACGAGGCTCGCCCCTGATCTTGAATCAGTACTTGTGGCGTAGACTTGGAGTCCCTGGAGTTCTCTTCCTTCCTTCCCATGGAGTAATCGCCCCGTTTGTCTGGCTGGCGTTGAGTGATAAAAGACCAGAGAGATCCTGCGCTGATGTAGACTGCACTCACCGCCCGATAAGCCATGCTACAATTAGCCTGTTTTTTCCACATTGAGAGAGCAGGAGAAAGGAGGAGGGAGGGGGAGGGAGAGAGAGAGAGAGAGAGAGAATGGGAGAAAGAGAGAGAGAGAGAGAAAGGGGAGAGAAAGCACTTGGGCTGCAGCACAACAGGAAGAGACTGGGTGGATGTGATATGATAGACTCTTTTAATATATGGGCAGGACGAAGCTAGCAGCAGGCACTGACTTGTCATGCTCCATGTCGGGTAGGTGTTTGTATGTGCCTGGGCATAATTCCTATCCTCGCTCGAGGGGGTTTTGTTCCCTTTGCTCATGTGTGTGTGTGTGTGTGTGTGTGTGTTGTGGCGCGTTTCTCCAGACGCCGGTGATCGGCCGACGGTACGACGACCTGCAGGGCTCGGCGGGCCGCGACGGGAAGGCGAGGGCCATCGCGGTGACCCGCAGCACCTCCTCCACCTCCTCGGGCTCCAACTCCAACACCGTGCTGGTGCCCGTCAGCTGGAAGAGGCCACAGTCCTCACAGGTGAGAGAGTGTTCTTTGTGTGTGTGTGTGTGTGTGTGTGTGTGTGTGTCCGTCAGCTGGAAGAGGCCACAGTCCTCACAGGTGAAAGAGACCCACCTCTCCTGACCTACAGCCTGCCTCTTATCACGTCTGGACTTTAAAAACACACTTTGGGCTTTGCCACTTATTTTACTTTGTGTTCTTTGTGTGACTTTGTGTGTGTGTGTGTGTGTGTGTGTGTGTGTGTGTGTGTGTACATGAGAAAGAGAGAGACAAATGTGTGTGTTGTCACATAAACATGTCACGTATGTCATGACTATTTGGCTTGAATAGTTTTGTGTGTGTGTGTGTGTGTGTGTGTGTGTGTCTTGTGTGTTTTATGTCCATAATTAATCACTGCTCTGCTCTCTGTGTCTGCCGGCTCTCAGAAACGGACTCGTGAGAAGCTGGTGAACGTCCTGTCATTGTGTGGCCAGGAGGTCGGCCTCTCCAAGAATCCGTCGGTAAGTCCACCCCAAGCACCAAGCCTGATTGGTCGGTTCAAGTGGTCTTTAAACAACACAGTGAATGCTGGAAACCTACTGGGATTTTAACCAAAAGACCAAAGGCCTCTGAGAACATGCAGACAGGAAACAGCAACACATTCCTACTGAGAAAGAAAAAATTCACGGAGATATTAGTTGTAGCAGTTTTAAACTTCACTTCCCAAAATGCATTAGTTTTACTGCTTGGTTAAGTGGTTGTGGTTAGCCACACTTTCATTCATTCAAAGCCCATTTATTCATATCTCACTCTGAAGAAAAAAAGTCAGGTTCTTGAATGCTACTGTAAGTAGCTACTGTGAAATCTTTGGTTGGTATATACATTGTATGGTTCATTCTATTGTAGGCCATTGAAATTCAGGTTTTCCGTCATTGAACATCAAGGAAAAATGTTACATCTGAGAACCCTGATGTATGTATGGTTGCACATAGTGTCAGGTGTACATTGTAAACATAACTGACATTGTTTATTGATTTACTTGTAATGTTATTTGTAATCTTATCACTGAAAAGCATCTAATTTGATGATGTTTTGACAGTTTCCCTTTAGAAGGCAGTTTTCATCAGGGTCAATATTTGTTTTTCATCACAAACATACCAGACTCCTGAAAATACTGACCACACCTGCGTCCTCCTCTCCCCCAGGTGATCTTCTCGTCCTGCGGGGACCTGGACCTGATGGAGCATCAGCCCAGTCAGGTGTCGTCCGAGGACGGCACGCGCGAGCAGGACACGCTGGACGACACCGCCTCCGAGCAGCAGTTCCGCGTCTTCCGCGACTTTGACTTCCTGGACGTGGAGCTGGAGGACGGCGAGGTGAGTGGGCCCGGCTCAGTCTCTCACAGCAGGCCTGATCTTGGGACGCGTAGCCAGCACATCATCACACCACTCTGAGCCAGCGTAATCTAAACTATGCTCAATGCAATTCAAACAAAATAACAGATATATACTTATTATATGTGACTTATTATATATTATATGTGAATGGCATAAAGGCTGAATGGCAAAATGGCTATTAACTGTAATGTATCTGCATACTTTTCCTGTGTTTGGAACCTGCACCCATTCACTGCATAATGCCCTTGTAATTAGCCATTTAACTGGCTGTTCGCCATACAGTGCATTACATAGTGAATGAGTGGATGTTAGGAGCACAGGGTTTACTCTCTGCCAGGAACACTTTCTGTCCACTGCCTAAGCGAGTCTGACCGCCCTGT
The DNA here is from genome assembly GCF_963854185.1 of Sardina pilchardus. NCBI lineage: Eukaryota > Metazoa > Chordata > Actinopteri > Clupeiformes > Clupeidae > Sardina > Sardina pilchardus. The sequence continues at coordinate 24,860,333 of NC_084998.1, forward strand.
TCTCCTTGTCACTAAGCCCTTCATGACTAAAACAAGAGAAAAGTCCGCTGCAACCAGAATTATGCTCCCAATTTTTGAATTTTTAATAAAAAAAATGGGAGCATAATTCTGGATGTGGATGTGCGTGCTTTTGATTGCAATTTACTAAGCCCCTTCATGTCCAGTGCAGTTTCTCCTCTCTTTGCCGGTGCTCTGTGCTGTTGTGTGTACTGTAACGTTAATGCTCTCTGTCTGTCACCACTGTGTCGGTAACACTCTCTCTTTCTTTCTCCCCTGTCCCCCCTCAGGAGCTACAGGTGAGTGTCACTGTGTCTGGTAGGCTTATAGTGTGCATGTGTGCGTCTGTGTGCGTCTGTGTGTGTGCACAGTATGTATGTGTGTGTGTGTGTGGATGTATGTGTGTGTGTGTCTCTATGTGTGTGTATATTATATACTGTACATGTCTTTATTTAGAGGCTAGCTGTAGCTACAAAGTGTGTAGGGTGCCCACAGAGTTGGCATTGAATCATGGAAATAAAGTCACACAGTGCATGGGTTGTTTAAAGAAATGATGACATTATCCCATGTTATAATTGAGAACAATACCGAATATGGTTATTAAATATGCCTACTTACTGACTGACAGAGTTAATTAAGTGAATCCGAAAGTACAGACTTGAAAACATCAGTCGTGGCTTATGGTATACTGTATGAAAAGTGTTAGTAGCCTGGACAAGGTTTCCATTGTAGTTCTATACAGTATCATGATTGCATAATAGCTTGTGAGTTTGTGTATGTGTGGAGTTTCCATCATGCACCTGAGGGATGTTACTATTGGACAAAAGTATAGTACCTACACCTGTTTTGTGTGTGAGAGCTTTTGGGTGAGTTTGTGGGTGTGATAGTGTACAGTATGTGTGTTTGTCTGCTGTGTGTGTGCATGCATTTTGGGATGTTTGGTGGGGTGTTTTTGTGTATACGCTTACCTAAATATTTCTCTCTCTCTCTGTCTCTCTCTCTGTCTCTCTCTTTCCCTCCCTCTCTCTCTCTCTCTTCTCTCCCTTCCCCCCCCTCTCTCTCCCTCTCTCTTCTCTCTCTCCCTCTCTCTCCCCTCTCCCCCCCTCTCTCTCTCCCTCTCTCTTCTCTCTCTCCCCCTCTCCCTCTCTCTCTCTCCCCCTCTCCCTCCCTCCATCTCTCTCTCTCTCTCTCTGCAGGGTGAGAGTGTGGACAACTTCAACTGGGGCGTGCGGCGGCGCTCGCTGGACAGCGGCGACCTGCACGAGCTCCTGGAGGAGAGCCAGCACTCGGGCAGCACGCCCAGCCTGGGCCACGAGGACGAGCAGCCGGACGACTCGGACGAGTCCTCCGAGGAAGAGGAGGAGTCCAACTCCACCAGCCAGAGTCTTTCCCACTCGCAGCTGGTGAGAGCCGCCTCGCCGCACACCTCTCGCTCTCTCTCTCTCAGGGCAGATTCATACGTCGTACGCAAACGCGGACGTATCGAGCTATGCAAGGACGCCATGATTCGTAGTTGTATCGAAAAATGTGTCGTCCAAATTCTTGTAACACGGCGCAATGATGCGTGCCATACTTTGTGTTTCCACTGGGGGCTCATTGCCCACGTAGGTTGCATAGACTATGAAAGGCACTTCAAAACAGTGAGCCTTGCGTTGTCAACTGTGTTCGTGTAGCTTGCGTAGCTTGTGTAGACTATGAATCAGGCCTTACACATACATAAACACATACTCATATAAAGCACCTGTAGTAACATATGTCCTGTAACATTCTCTCTCTTCAGACGATGAATCTCTCTCCGTCAGAGGAGACCAATCACACGGACTCGCTGTCCACCTCCTACGACACCACCTCTGCTGACCCAAACTCTCTGAACGCCACCACTCCCTGCCTGGGGACTTCCCTGCCTGATGACACCGTCATGCAGCCCGTAAGCCGAGCCCTCTCCACAGCAGCAGGCCTTAGTATAGGGGCTGAACACTCTAGAGCTCTGGAGGTGGTGACACATGGGACAGTTTGAGCAGTGTTGCTGGGAAACCACAATTACCACATTTTACCAGTTCCATGTCCTCTGATGGATGATCATGAGAGTGTCACTAGTAATGCTTCAAAAATGTTGCTGCTCAATATCAGTGGAATGGGCAAAAATGCTCAGCAGCACTGCTGAACAGTTGCCTTGTGTGTCATCAGTTTAAGGTCCTCCTAGTCAAATCTAGCAAAGTGTTCTTGTACATTTGTAAATGTAATTCTTGGGGAACCACATGCTTATTTGGCATATTTGCTCCACATCATTTAGAGCTGAACGTGTGTGTGTAATGGTGTGCGTGTGTGTAGTAGTAGTGTGTAAAGTGGTCTGGTTGTGTGTGTGTGTGTGATGATGATGTTTGTGTGTGTAGTAGTGTGTAAAGTGTTCTGGTTGTGTGTGTGTGTGATGGTGTGTGTGTGTGTGTGTGTAGTAGTGTGTAAAGTGGTCTGGTTGTGAGTGTGTAGTAGTAGTGTGTAAAGTGTTCTGGTTTTGTGTGTGTGTGTGTGTGGTAGTGTGTAAAGTGGTCTGGTTGTGTGTGTAATGGTGCGTGTGTAGTAGTAGTGTGTAAAGTGTTCTGGTTGTGTGCGTCCCAGTTTCCGCCCCCTTTGGAGGTGAGCGGTGAGGACGAGGACATGCAGGAGGATGACCTGTCCTTCTGCGTCAGCGAGCTGCCGCCGGGGTTTGACTGCGGAGACGCTTTCACCCTGGACCTGGTCCGGCAGCAGGACCGCTCCGACCAGGACCTCAGCATCAGCTGCTTACCAAGGTAAGCCCCTCCCACACACACACACACACACACACACACACACACACAGACACACAGACACACACACACACACACACACACACACACACACACTCACACACACACGCACACACTGCAGAGCAAATCCAGAGCAGAGTGTGCAGTACACACTGCAGGGTAACATGCAGTACACTCTCAGATCATGAGTGTTGAATGTAACCACACAGAGCAAAAACTCTGAGATTGGAGAAATTAGCACCAAGCTGTGGCTCATGAATATGTGACTGTAGGTCATGCCTGCATGATGCACAATGTTGCTCTCTATTACAAGCCAAGACAATGCTGCTAGTCAGAAGCAAAGTTCAAAGTTCAAAGTTTATTGTCATGTACTCATAAATAAGCATTTATACAGTATGTACCGGTATTCAACTACAGAAATAACCACTGTCCACTGCCATTGTTGGATTGAGTCATTCCCGTCTTTTTTCCCGATGGCAGTTTTGGGGACGTTCGAGACGACCTGCAGGACCTGGACTTCCCCCCGCCGCCCTCGCCCTTCTTCTCGGCCATCCTGGCGGCGTTCCAGCCCACGGTGTGTGACGACGCCGAGGACGCCTGGCGCAGCCACGTCAGCCAGCTGGTGGCCGACTCGGACGGCTCCTGCGCCATCTACACCTTCCACGTCTTCTCCTCCCTGTTCCAGGTACGCGTCCACGGGACACTGATGTTGGGTGCCTCTCGACATCTCTCCTCGATCCTCGAGGGGCATTCCCACTGATCTATAACTAACACTGGATAGACTATCCCATTGTTTCTGCCCCATCATTCTTTATCTAGATCAGTGAGGGCAAGGAAGGAAGGGAGGGTGTATGAAACACCATATGAGAGGCACCCGTTGACATTCTGCTGTCAATAGTTTTAGGGCTCTTTTCATCTGTCTTTTTATCCATCCCCCCTTCCTTCCTTCCTCGGTCCTCCGGGTCATTCCCACTGATCTATAAAGAACACTGGATAGACTATCCCATTGTTGCTGCCCCATAATTCTTTATAGATCAGTGGGAACCAGCCGGAGGACCGAGGAAGGAAGGGAGGATGGATAAAAAGAGGTTTTAGTGTCCTTAGTGAGTCTTTTAAAAAACGTAACCTCTGAATCGCTGAAAACATTGATTATTTTAAGATTATTATTATAAGAGATGCAGAGTCTTTAGTAGGAAAAAAATTGACCAGTAGAAAAGATTTCATTTGTCACACAATTTCCAGTTTAGCTTGAAAAAGTGATTGGCATCGTATGACCAAAGTACCCTTTCCCTCTCCAGAACATCCAGAACAAGTTCTGCTCCCTGACCAGTGATGCTGCTGGTTACCTTGCCGACGGGCTGAGGGGCATAGGGTCCAAGTTTGTGCGGTCGTCTCAGATGCTGACCTCATGCTCTGACTGCCCTACGATCTATGTGGATGCAGATACGGTGAGCTGGAACAGAGTTGCTACAGAAGTCATTTCATTCAGTCTCTTTTGTATTCATTCAACATTTCTTCATATATTCTTTTTTCTTTCTTTCTTTCTGTCTTGTTGGTCTCTTCATTCTTTCTTTCAGAAATGAGTTACAGTAATTTCCTGTGTATTAGCCGCATTGTGTATAAGCTGCAGGACAGTCTTTTATGCAAGTTAAAAGACACAAAGTCATATTAATACCATATTAACTGCCCCCATGTATTAACCTCATAGCTGAGGACATTTAGCATAATCAATGCGTAAGCTGCGGCTAATTTTTGGGTTTAATTATGTTATACTGTATATTCCCTGTGTTGTCATGTTGTATTCCATTCATAAGGTCATAAGGAGTGCTTCTCTGTGTGTTCCTCCCTCAGATTGTGTCGTACGGGCTGCTGGAGAAGATCAAGTTCAGTGTGCTGGAGCTCCAGGAGTATCTGGACACCTACAACAACAAGGAGGAGGCTGCCACCTCGGTAGGAACTCTCTCTCTCTCTCTCACACACACACACACACACACACACACACACACACACACACACACACACACACACGCACACACACACACACACACACACACACATGCACACACACACACACACACTTCCCTATAACTCCCTGGTTGAAACACCACATGATGGGTACCAAGTGGAGAATTAAAAGCAGTAGCGTGGACATTCATAGTGCTTCATAATGATACCACGTTGTGTCCAGAATAGCAAGAACGTTTACTGTGATGTGGATGCTAATAAATGAAATGCATTTTGTAAGATGCATTTGTGCTTCTTAGTATCCACAATAAAAAGCATCATTGAGGTCGTCAGTAAAGCAGAAGGTTGTGCACATGGAAAGATTTCAGTCATGTCCACACTCTCCTTCTAATTCTCATAGTCATCATAAGTCAGTGTTTCGGTCAATGAACCCCCCCACACCTCCCACCTCACTCACCCCCTCCATCTCTCTCTCCTCTCCACCTCTCCCTTCCCCCTAGTGGTTGCAAAACTGTAAGGACACATTTCCCAAGTGCTCTGACGATGGGGTGATCACCTGTCAGCCCGGAGACACAGAGGAGAAGGTGAGTCATACAATGGGCTTATGGCACACACTAGCACTACCCAGCATGATGCAGTTTACTCACGCCTAGATTACCCTGCACATGGTTTATTCCTCAACTAGATTACCCTACACATGGTTTACTCCACACCTAGATTACCCTACACATGGTACAGTATACTCCACACCTACTGTAGATTACCCTACACATGGTACAGTATACTCCACACCTACTGTAGATTACCCTACACATGGTAGTATACTCCACACCTTGATCACGCCACAACTAGATTACTCCACACCTCTATCACTCCTCCTGGACTATACTACACATGGTTTGCTCCACACCTATTTCACTCCTCCTAGACTATACTACACATGCTTCACTCCACACCTATTTCACTGCACACCTAGTTTACTGCACACCTTTTACTCCAAAATTGTTCTTGCCAGCAAACTCTACTAAACCTCTCTCTTCTTGTTGCTCTTGTTGTTTAAAGCTCACTGCACTTACAGCACGTGCTACCCTTAATCAGCTCTAACTGTTCTAAATCAACACTATACCAAAGATCCTTCATAACTATTGTCCAAAATACCGTCAACAAATCCAGAAAGCCATAATGACCAATTTAAGGATAACATTCCACAAGTCTCCCATTGATGTTAATGCTGCGAGGGCTTACTCTGGTCTGCATCAAGGGGGGATTCCTTCCCAACCCCCTTGCAATAATAGAACGGGGAAATGGTCGAACGTTGGGGCCTCTCGCTCCGCTTTAACCCTCTCTGACTATACTGCTCATTTCTCTAACCAGCCAATTCGGTTGCCCTCTTATCTTGGTGCTTGACATTAACTTGTCTCATCCACAAACTGAACAATAGTCCTTGAGATGTTTTGAAACACCCTAATGCATTCCCCACACACTGGGGGTGCTCTTAGAGTTTCAGTTGGTTATTAGTAGTGTTTTGATGTATTGCCTTAATGCATGGAAAACATCCTACATGCATCAAGATCATGACCTGGACTAATGGAAACATTTTTTACCTGGTTTAATTGTATTCCCTTTTACAATCTTTCTCTCTCTTTCTCTCTCTCTCTCTCTCTCTCTCTCTCTCTTTCTGTCTGTCTGTTTGTCATGAGAGAGACAAACACGTCTACTGTGCATAGACACAACTGTACCTATTTGATCCTTTTGTCTTCCCTACTCTCTCATTAACCTTTGTGGAGATTTGGTCCCACTAACCCATTGACGTTATGAATGGGTTCCCTTTCTCTTGTATTAATGCCTTACTGATTGCATGGGTTTTTCACTGACGCTTTCTCTTCTCTCCTCTCTCGCCGCCCTCTCTCTCTCTTGTCTTGTGACATGCTTGCTGTGCAGCAAATGGAAACTCTGGCTGTAAGTTCAAATATGTTGACACGTTTCTCTGACTCTTGTTCAGCGACACATATTTTAAATGCGTTGAAAACCTAAATATGACAATATGGCTGATCGATATCGGATGTACAGTATGATGTAGCTAAATACATATCTGAATTTGAACAGCATACAGGCCTGATAGAGTTCACGATGTCAAGAAAGGCTATTCTCTATTTGGTCTTTGAATGTATTTGTTAATTTCAGACACAGATCATTTCCCGTCTAGCATACTTTGTAATGTTTACAGTGAATCTTCATTGCTCTATCTGGCATCTTTAGTGTTTGACATCCTCTAACCACATCAGAGACTCCAGGGCCCAATCGATGGGTCGTGGTGTGAAATGTGTAGTGTCGGCCCTGTGGGGCCTATGGATGTGTGTGGGGGCGTGTGGTTGTAATTCGTGTGTCATGTTTGCCCACAGCAACTGGAGCTGTGCCAGCGGCTCTACAAGCTGCACTTTCAGCTGCTGCTCCTGTTTCAGTCCTACTGCAAACTGATCGGGCAAGTCAGTGCCATCAGCTCTGTGCCAGAGGTAAAGACACACACATGCGCGCACACACACACACACACACACACACACACACACACACACACACACATACACATACACATACACACACACACACACACACACACACACACACACACACACACACACACACACACACACACACACACACACACACACACACACACACACAAACAAACACACACACACACACACACACACACACGTATTGTAACGTTTCGCGTATTATTCACCAAAAGGTTTTTGAATAATGAATCGTAATTTTTTTACCGGCTGGCCATGAAACATTTGCATATCATTCACTCGATTAAAAGTTTTTTGAACAATAAAACATTTATTTCTTATGGCTAAAACACACCTCAGCCAACATGTCACAGTAAAACCATCACCCTTTGCAATGAAGTAGGGAAACTCTAGAGAGACAACTTACCCTTCTCCTTACATCAGATATGCTTCTTCTCGCCTCCTCATGCGAGAATCATGACAGCTAACACTGTAGATATCCAGTCAAAAAAGAGAGATGGGTTTTAACCCTTCCTTACTGGAAGTAGTTTATTGTATAAGAATAAAAAAGGATACAGGAAAACAGAATTTGCAGAAAAAAAATACACGTATGTAATGCCCAAAATGAAAAATAAAAATGACAACCTTCTGCAACTTCTAGCTGGTTGTAAGCACAGACATATGGCAATGTCAGAAAGAAAATGTTCTTTTTGTCCCTGTGTACATGGTATATTGCTATGTACTTCTACCTGATTGGCAGGTCTATTGTTTTTTGTCAGACAGTTTTTGTGGTTTGACCTCAAACAGGGTATTCTCCTTTCCAGGGTAACATTCACCTACAAATGTTCTAAGTATATCACCCGTAGGTGTTGTCAAGCGTTCTAAATATATCATCTGTAACTGCTTGACTTTTAGCCACAGTTATTCACACATAAGCATTTATGCATTTTATGCAGTTATGCATTTTCTTCACACATTTTCCACTCAAGTTTTGGTTACAGGTACACAAGCATTTCCTTCATACATTTTTACTCAACCATGATTATATTTCAAACGACATTTGCATCACATTTCTACTCAAACATGATTTCATGGCACAATTATAATCCAAGCATACTTACAGTATACTCAAAGCATGTTTATATTTATGGCATGATTATACTTCATATCAAGATGAAATTGTTTATACTCAATATATATAGATACCTTAATCAGCTCAATTTTTTTGATATTACTGGTTAAAGTAGAACTCCAAAAGAGATATTTCTCTCTTTGTTTTATTTATTCAAGCAAAACATTGCATACAACTACACACACACACACACACACAGCCATAGATATTTATTAATTAATTTTCTAGGCAAAGCTAAGAACGTGTAAGTAGAGTCTTGATGTGAATGCATCTTATGTCAAGTTTGATAATGGACAGAGAACTGTGTGGGACTACACCATCAAAATCCAAATAGTTTGAGACAAAGAAAGACGGTCATGTAATGTAACGGACCACTTCCGCTGTGTGTCCGGTGTGGCCCGGCTATTAGAAGTGAAAGAGAGCTTTTAACCATCCATCAGGTATTAACCCCCTGTGTGTCGCCCTGCATCCACTACAGTGGTCCTCTCTATCTGAGCCTCAGGCGTTAACCCTCTGTGTGTCGCCCTGCATCCACTACAGTGGTCCTCTCTATCTGCGCCTCAGGCATTAACCCTCTGTGCGTCACCCTGCATCCACTACAGTGGTCCTCTCTGTCTGCGCCTCAGGCATTAACCCCCTGTGTGTCGCCCTGCATCCACTACAGTGGTCCTCTCTATCTGAGGCTCAGGCGTTAACCCTCTGTGTGTCGCCCTGCAGCTGCTGAACATGTCCCGGGAGGTGAACGATCTGAAGAGCAGCCTGAGGGTGGCGGCGGCGGCCGTGTCCGGGGACCTGGTGTCTCACCACCGGCCCCCGCCACAGGCCAGCTTCCCCACCACCGAGGCGGCCGTGCAGGCGGTCCTGGAGTGCCTGAAGAACAGCGAGTTCACCACCGCCATCCGCTACATCCGCCAGTGCAGGTAGGCCACTGTGGAGAGCGCCAAGCGCTCGATGGCACTCGACTCCACTTCATCCTCTTCATCCTTCCTCCTTCTTCATCCAAATGGTTCAGGGACTAACGGCAAGGAAAATACACTCAATGTGATATATTGAGATAACATAATAATTATTACATTGGTGTATCAAGCAGAGCAGAACTATGTTTGTGTCAGGGGTATGCAGCTCTGCCAGTTTCTATTGTGAGTGTTCGCGTGGAGATAACTGTATTTCATTTGTGAGCCAAGTTAAGATATAACGGGCAACGATAATTGCGAGTCATGATTGGCAAGCATAACTTGAGCAAGGCAAAAACATGACAAAGATGGCTACAGCGCTCGTACCATACTGTATTCGGGTCCAAGTGCCCAAGGGGACCTAGGTTCGACTCCGGCCTGCAGTTATGTCCCGATCCCACCCTATCTCTCTCTCCCACTGGTTTCCTGTCTACCTCTTCACTATCCTATGATAATAAAGGCGAAAAGGCCCCCAAAAAATATACTTAAAAAAAGATGGCTGTTAAACACATGATCTCCTGTCTGTGTTCCTCCCTCTCAGACGCACATGGCCGAACGAGATCTTCGGTGGCAACGCAGAGGATGAGGTGCAAACCCTCCTCAACATCTACTTCCGGCACCAGACCCTGGGCCAGACGGGCACCTTCGCCCTGGTGGGCTCCAACCAGGACCTGTCGGAGATCTGCGCCAAGCTGATGGAGCTCAACGGCGAGATCCGCGACATGATCCGCGTCGCCCAGGGCTACCGGGTGGTGGCCGCCTTCGCCCCGGACTCCAGCGCGTCCGGCGTTAGTCTCTGACAGGAGGGGTGCGGTGGCGACCCCTCGCCCCCCCCTCCCTGGCCTGGCCCCCCTCCTCCGCTGCTCCCCGCTCCCACGCGCCTCCACCCCCCCTAACACCGACCCCCTCGCTCCACGCGCTCCCCCCTCCCTTCCATCGGTCTGCTGCCCTCCTCCCTGCCTCTGCCCCGTCCCTCCCCCTGCCCTCCGCCTCCCTCTCCCTGCCCTGTGTGCCAGGTCCGGGCCCGGCGCTGGGGGCGTGGGGGGGTTGCTGCAGCTGCCCCTCCTCTGCGGGGTTCCCCCCTCCCAGACTGCTGCCCTACGTGGGGAAGCTGGGCCGCGCCGCCATGACTCTGCTCAGACGGGATGAGTGCCTGGACGCCAAGGCGGCGTCCGACTCGGGCTGCCAAGCGGGCGGCAACAGCGGAGAGACTAAACCGTTACTGCTCGACATTTCGGACTGATGTCACTGAGTCACGTCCTCTATTGCACTAAATCGAGTTTTTTCTTTTCTTGACTTTTTTTGTTTGTTTGTTTGTTTTTTTGTGTTTTTTTTTTGCTGTTGTCATTGCTGTTGCTGTTGTTGTTGTTGTTGTTGTCGTCATCATCGACAATTTCTCTGGTATCATCCTCGTTAACGTTACAATGACATTGAACATTACAGAAGGCAGGAGTGTGGCGTTTTTGCGACTTTGCTACTGAAAAGACATGCTGCAGACTTGGTGAGGAAATACCAAAGCCAGAGGAGAGAGGGACCGATCTGATCTCTCGCCATTGCTGACTCTTTGCTGAAACTGTCCTAAGGGGAATCGTGCAATGCTACTCTGTTGACGTAAGGCCTTCTACTGTACTTACTCAGCTCACACGAATGTTGTAGCTTTTTTTTTTTTTTTTGGAAAAAAAAAAAATCCTCTTGGCTTTCACACTAAGGACACAAAGACTATAACACCACACAGAATATAACCGAAGTCTACATTTTGTTGTTGTTGTTGAGGCTATATGTCCAGGCTGTGAGCTTGTTTGCTTGTGAAACAACTTGTCACCAGTTCATAGGTTCAACACTGTATTGTAACATATCATTTATTTGTGAATATTCACTCCATGCTACTCGACAATTAGGCTGATGTTCAGCATTCATGTCAATATTTTACAAAGGAATAGGACACGTGGATAAGCTATTGTAGAAGTGACTGGATTCAATTGTCATGTCAGTATCCTTTTTACTCATGAGTTGCTTTCTACTGTAAAGTGTCTTGCCTGTAGGGTTATTTTCGCAATGTCAAGGAAAATGCATTGAACATAGTTTTATGAGAGACAAAGTTCTATGTTGTGTCAGTTTAAACTGCCAAGCATGCATTGTTGTATTTACAGTAAATTGTATTAGAACTATTTATTAACAAATGCATATTTTAAAGGAGAGAAGATATGTTTGTATAAAAGTACAAAGGGAGGTCTCCCCATGCAAGTGTGTAGGAGAGCGTGTTTGTGTGTGTGTGCGTGTGTGTGTGCAAGGGCGTGTGTGTGTGCATGCAAAAAGAAATATTGCACATTGTACAGCTTCCTGTTGGAAGATTGTATGAGTAGGTTTTTGTGTCATGTAAATAATTTTCCAGTTTTGTGAATTATTTTGGGTTGGTGCTCAGTACATGTTTGAATCACAGTAAAAAAAACAAACAAACAAAAAAAACAATAAAAAAGGCATACCATATATTTCCTGTTGAGTCCATTTTTATAAGCATTTCAGCTAACCTTTCAAGTTATTACCTCCAACAAGGAGGTTATGTTTTCATCTGGGTTTGTCTGTCTGTCTGTCTGTCTGTCTGTCTGTCTGTCTGTCTGTCTGTCTGTTTGTTTGTTTGTTAGCAAGATAACTCGAAAAGTTATGGATGGATTTCAATTATTTTCAGGGAAGGTCTGACCCAAAGACGAAACGATAAAATCTTGGGAGTGATCCGTATCACTGTCTGGATCCAGGAGGCGGTTATGTTTTCGCTTGGCGGAGGTCTGCGCTCTCTGAGTACTTTTCTAGATTCTTGTTTTTGTTCTTACCAGGCAAGAGAGTGGACCCCAGGTCTTGCTATCTATTCTTGGTTCAAGGTTCAAGGCAGAGAACAGAAAGAGTGAACTAGATGGCCACTTTCTCCAGGCCGACACAGTAACCTGGAGCACCAACAAAAAATGTCTAAACAAGGTAACCCTTTTGGGCATCATGTATCATTAATCTAGTCACGATAAATTATGAAGACTTAAAGGAAAACACTTTAATGTTTTAGTAGGCTTCCAAACATAGAGGTGGTGTTAGGAAGACTGTATATCACAATTCTCAAATCCTGGTTTGGGTTTTCTGGGTGGGCCTAGTGTGTGTGTGGAAATGTATTGGTTGAAGGTGGTTGAGATGATGATTTGCGTCTAATATCTGTGGTATGTCTTCTATGTCTCCTTGGGACTTGTGTTTATTTGTGTTGAGATAGTATGGGCCGGGACCGGGAGAGAGCTGTTGTGGTCTCAGGACCATGGCCGGCGCCTCCCCAGTTATTTAGTGAGCTGGAAAAACATGCTGATCTGAAAAACAGTCGTTTGGGATGTAACCTTGTGGTTTAGCTTATTGTCAACTGTATGGCATTAAGGTAGTGGAAAAAGTAGAGACCGAACTCAGGGGCTAAGATTTATGCAAAAACAGTGTTTTTAAAAAGCTGCAAAAGCATTACAGGCTCTGACGAACAGAAAGGACAAACGTTTCGGGCTTAGCCTCTATGTTTGGAAGGCTGGCTCTGTTGTGGGAGCTGATCTGGAGTGCATCACTTCAGTATCAGACAAAAGGACCCTGAACAAGCTACACAGCATCCTGGACAATGACTGTCATCCACTCTACAGCACTATCATACAGCAGAAGAGCTTGATAAGCTGGAGACTACGCTCCATGACATGCACAACAGACAGACTGAGGAAGTCATTTGTACCCAGGGCCATACAACTGTACAATGCTTCACTGAAGGGAAAAGGAGAGTTGGACTTCTATGCATAGTATATCTGCACATCCACCCTCTTATACACTTACATGGCATGGCTTTGTCTACCCTCATGTCTAACTCTTATATTATTACTATGTTAAGTTTATTTTAATTGTCCATATATTTATACTAGTACTGTTATTATTATTACAATGCTTACATTTTGTACTGTACATATTTATTGCTGGTCACTAGAATTTAATCTTGCACTGTTGCACTGTTGGACTTATTTGCACTACCAACTTGACACACACCTCAGACTGGATCACAGTATCACAGTACCAATCCACAGTACATTCATGCATACCTTATCTAGTATTTTACTGCTCCTTTAGTCATGTTGATTTGTTGATTTGCTTTTTATTTTTCCTGTTACATTGTTTACATTGTACTGTATGTTGTGTGCGGTGTCTTAAGCTGCTGGGACCTTGAATTTCCCCTTGGGGATCAATAAAGTATCTATCTATCTATCTATCTCTATCTATTTATATAATAAAAAGAATTGAGACACTGATGATGGGCTAGGCCCGAAACGTTTGTGTGGTCTCTACTTTTTCACTACCTTACTGAACTTTTCTTGGAGTTACGCACTGGGCACAACCAAAATTATTAGACAGAAGGCGCAGACGCCATCTCTACCAACTGTATGGCATGGCGCACACCATAGGAGGAGATGTCATAGTCAAGACTGTATAGGAAGTGTATCTTTGTATTGTATTGGGAGACCGTTAGCCACACAATGTAGGTCTCCGGTGCTGTGAATAAAGTTCTCCGGAGAATTCTGACTGATGCTGACTGATGCTGATGCCTGAGACTCTGCTGAATCCTGAAAGTTTAGTACCACATGTGCTTTTCATGTACATGTCACTTCAGGTCTGAAGTATTCTTCATGTGATGTCTCCAACTCCACTTTGGTGCAATGTGATCTGACGTGAAGCCGGATGTGTGGCAGTGGCACTAAACTACCAATCTAATTAACACTATGATGGCCCTAGAACATATGGAAAAAGGGGTGGGTCCAGTCATCATCAACAACCCCCAACATGTGGCAATTGGCACATGTATCCATACGTCTGAATGGTATGTTATGATGTTTAACATCATTTTTGGTTTTATTGTCAATGCAATGAACTGCAAGATAACAGTTTCCCCTTTTCTGATTTGTAAGACAATTCAGATTTAGATAACCATTGGCCTTCACATCACACTATTCAATCAATCCACTTAGGCCGACTGTTTAAACTGATGTTTGTGCAGTGTCTAGGCCTCTGTTCAGTTCAGTTGTCCGGCCTTCAATGAGAACGCCGGACAAACTTTTAATTGTCTTCCACCCATTTTCCACACAGTTTGGGCTGCCTATGAATAATGCTGTAAGAAGACATTTTACCCCTAACCTTCGGAAAGATTTAGGGAGGGAGGCAGTAGGCAGCTGCCCTCTGTTTCGAACAGAGCCTTAGACAGGTGCATCGTGTCTCACACTGGTGTTGTCATTGACTGTGAGTTTGTGACCTTGAGCTTATCTAAACAGGGAGGCCCAAGAAGAATGTGCAGTTTGTGTCTCTCAATATCACACACTATATCACACAGTCTTGTAGGATACAAACTCTTCATTTATAAAAGTTAATACAGTACTTACAGTTATGATGCTCATAGTTACAGTATAGGGTTCCCACTCTAACTGACATGTAAAATTCCACGACTTTTCCCTGACTATCCCTGACAAAAAAAACGGAATTTCCATGATCGACTACAGGTATACAATGAATAGTAAAATATACCGACCATGATTTAAGAACAGACGCGTTGTGTTCTTTTACCTTACTAATCCTCTCTAATCTTTTTTTTTTTTAAAGATTATTTTTTGGGCTTTTTATGCCTTTATTTGGACAGGACAGTAGAGAGAATGACAGGAAGTGAGTGGGAGAGAGTCGGGGTGGGATCTGGAAAGGACCACGGGGCGGGAATCGAACCTGGGTCGCTAGCGTACGGTGCAGGTGCCCCAGCCAGTTGCGCCACTGCCGGGGCCCTCTCTGATCTTTTACCTTTTTAGAGAGGGAGATAATAAATCAGCATTGAATAAACAAAGTTGGGCTACTCAAGCAAGCAGTGAAGCGAACTGCTACAACAAAATTCCCGGATATTCCATGGCTTTGCCCCCAAAATTATTCCTGGCTTTTCATGTCTGGAATAGACTCTCCAAAATCCATGATATTCTAGAAATGTCATGACTTGTGGGAAGGGAACCCTGTAGTTAATCATAATAATGCAAACATCAATAATGGCTATGTAGATTGTCTCCATCTTTCAACTCCCACAGCATGTGTGTGTGTGTGTGTTTATTTGTATATATTTTTTTAAAACCATGTTAACAAGAGTTATAGAGCCATCATTACAGTGTATTTCATGGTCAAGAGAGGCTTTATGACATAGAGTCCATGTGATAACCTTTGAACTTATGAAATGGGTGGATTCAGGTTGAAAAAAAACCCTTTTGTTAATTGTTGGTGTGGAACGTAGTTCCTTGAACAACCACTGACCAGAAAGATGCATCAGAATGTGTTTGGCAGAATCATAAGGAAAAACATGAATGGTTATTTTCCTGTCAGAAAACTTCTAAATGCCCAGATCTATGGGCTATTGGTAGAGAAGAGCAGGCTTTTATCAGCAATTTTTAATAAACTAAAACAAATACAATACGCATAAATAATACAGTGTCAGGAGCATAGGCTACTTTCTCTCCAAAGCACATTAAACAAGGCTCGATTAGGCTTACATTATATCAGTACCTCCTGAAAGACTCCCATTGACGCTCATCAAAAACGCCCTGTAATCTTTCTTATCCCTTATAACAATTAAATGTTTAGTATGTGTGAAACAAATTAGAATAATTAGTAGTAAAACATATGGCCAAAAGTTTGCCAATGTTGACCGCTAAACTTTGAGCAAAGTTCTGATAACAATGAGAAGTTTGCCATTGAGCCCATGACAAATGTGTTAGCCAGTGATAGCAAACTGCAACTGAACTTCTGATGACAAACCCAATTTGGATGTGACATTGCTACAAGTTTGTGAGCGCATCACTTTTCTCCGTTTGGAAGTCACTGTACTGTATCATGGGTAAATCAATTCATTTCCGCATACAGTTGGATTACGTGTTTTTACGAGAGCACTGAATACATTCGAAAGATATCTTTGAATTTCAGAGCACTGTTGACTATATGTTGGAGACGCCAATTTATCGTGTTCGCGTTAAAGTTTTATCGACAGTAGCCTAAATTCACAGCCGGCATGGGAAGAAGGCGTTCGAGAAAGCTAATCATTATCAGAGGTCTACCTGGATCAGGAAAGACCAGAAAAGCAAAGTATGTTTTAATTTCTAACTAAAACTTATTTATTGCCATGCTTACGCTATGCGTTGTGTTATCACAACCTGAACCTACATTAAACGGTTATTTGAATAAATGTAGGCTACGTTCCCAAATATTAACTGTTAACTGTCTATTCATGATGAGTGCATGGATTAAAACAAAAACAAACAAAAACAACACACATCTTTTACATCTTTAGACAGCTGTTGAATGAGTATGGAGGTGGAATAATAGTGAGTGCGGATGATTACTTTCGAAATGGTCCAGATGGCGAAATGGTCGACTTTCACCCCAGCAAACTCAGGGTAGCTCATGAAAGGGCAATGGAGAAGGGTAACTTTTTAATTCTGGGACATGATGCAAAATATAAGAATATAATTTTAGTTCTCGGTACATTCATTGTCATTATGTATGATGCCACACCCTTGTGTTTCTGCTTCAGCTTCGGATGCTATGTCAAGGAAAGAAAATCCTGTCATCATTGACAACATCAATATGGAATTTCAGTACATGTATCCTTATGTTTTCATGGTATGTATGTGATTGTCATTTGTTGTGCGGTGGATTGTTTGGCTTTAGAGATTGTATTTGGCAGCAGAGAGGTCAGAAATATCACTGCTTTGCTTAGTGCTACAGTATGTGTAGATAAAGTTACACATAAAGTTAAAGTTAAAGTCCAGCCCTCTATTTGTTGTTACCTTGGGTTGAGAAAGGGGGCAAGAGAAGAGTCTAGTAACTCAAATCTGTATTTAAGATTGCTCTACTTAATAGTTACTTTTGAGTAGGCCTACACTGAAAAAAAAATGATAGCTGGATTTACATGATTTTATGTACATCGATTGCACATGAATGAAATGTCTAGATTTATGAAACTGATTAATGCTGTGATAACCCAATTAGATCTAGTTTCAGCAAAATTGATTAAGTGAAGTTTATATGAAGTATTTATGTAATTTCAACATCATTGTGTTATACAGGGGGCACGGAAAGCAGGCACACAGATGTAGGCTACTTACTGTAGTATTGCAACATCAATGTTAAAGGACAACTTTGAATATGGTGGGCCACAGTATGAAGAAGCATTCACTGAAGTTGAAAACATGTGCTATGAAACCACTGCTACTTTGTGCAAGCTCAATACCATGACGCAATTGACGCATTCATGGTGGGAACAAAGCACGTTTATCTCAAAGCATAACATAAGATACAACTCTGCACCAAATTCTACTGGTCTTTAAGCATAGTCCTCTTTAGAAACCCTTAGGTGAAAACTTTTGGCAACGCTGTTAGCTGCATGATTATCTCAGTGTTCTTGCTAAGGCTCATGGGAACACAATGAAATGGTGAATGCCTGAACCAGAGAGGGTTAAAGCGGAGTAATTAGTATAAGGACCTTTGCCTGAACTCCTATACAGAAGCTCACTCAGTTATCAGTGCCAGCCTCTACCTGTCGGTGGATCATCAGCTTTCTGACTGACTGACAGGCAGCAGCATGTCAGACTCAGGAGTATCTCATCCAAAACCCGGTCCATCAGTACACGCGCCCCACAAGGGTGTGTGTCCCCCCAGTCCCCGCGTGTGTTTCCCCGCTGCTCTTCTCCCTCTAATGTCTCTGATGACTGCACCTCATGGAGCCCATCTGTAAAACTCCTGCATTTTTGCGGATGACACCACCATCATTGGTTTAATCCAGGATGGTGAGGAGTCTGCTTACAGACAGGGGGAGCAGCTGGTCCAGTGGTGCAGTCAGAACCACCTGGAGCTCAACCCTAAGAAGACGGAGATGACAGTGGGCTTTAGGAGAAGCCCCCCCCTCACACACACACACACACACACACACCCCATTCATCGCCATTCAGAACGACACAGTGTCCAATGTGGATTCCTTTAGGGTCCTGTGATCAACCATCTCACAAGACCTAAAATAAGACCTCCCCACATCGACACTATCCAGAAAAAGGCCCAGCAAAGGTTATACTTCCTAAGACAGCTAAGGAAGTTTAATCAGAGATCCTTAATTACTGACAAGATAGAGCAACATAATGCATCTCTATGGAAGAAAAATTCGAACAGTTCCTGTCTGCTTAAAGAGGCGTGTCGTAAAGACGTCAGTGGGATATCGATCTCTGTCAGATTGGCAAGCAGTTCAGTTCGAATGTTAACAGGTCTGCCTAAAGGGGGATTTAGCCCCCCTCCCCTTTGCGAAGACAGAATGCGGAAATGATCTAACGTTTGCGCCTCTCGCTCCGCTTTAACCCTCTCTGGTTTAATCTGCCTAAGGAGCTACTGACTACTTTCTACTTCAGCCCGTCATCTGCACCCCCATCACTGTCTGGTTTGGGTCAGCCACCAAAAGGGACAGGGCCAGACTGCAACGGACAATTAGGGCTGCAGAGAGGACTATTAGAGCTGACCTCCCTTCCACCCAGGACCTGTACTGGTCCAGGGTCAGGAAAAGGGCAGTAAAGAATCTCTACAGATCCCTCACATCCTGGTCATAAACTGTTCAACCTCCTTCCCTCTGTTAGACGATACACACTAAAAAACAGTGCATTCGACACAAACACAGCTTCTTCCCCCAAGCAGTCACTCTGAACACTCAGAAATAGCGCCCATCCTTACACCGAACATAGTCAATCAATCTGTTCTGGTCATCTACGTCATCTGCTCATTTGTATAAAAACAATGTGACTGAAGCTCTTGTCTTTTATAATCAACTTCTAAGGGTCCATTTTTTCCAATTTGTTGTTTTCAAGATTCAAACTTCAAAAGTCTTAGCTCGATATATTCATAGTGTGTTTTTTACCCTTGACCTTTGACCTTTGAAAATAGCTTTTTAAATAGTTGTGTTTACACTGAATTATAATAAAAAGCAATTTCATTACATCCACTTTACTCTCATATAATTATTGTGGAGGACCTCTAGAATATAACCATATGTGCCACGTTTGCATAGATGTTTTTAGTTAGATGTAAAAATTAAAATCTCTAGGTATGGCTGAGACATCAGAGTGCAAAGTTAACGTAAACAATTGTATTGAAATTACTTGATCAAATTGGGTTATCACAGCATGAATCAGTGTCATAAATCTAGAAATGTTATTCATGTGCAACCGATGTACAAAATCAAAAGTACAAAATCAAGTAAATCCAGCGATTCTTTTATTTATTTATTTTTCAGTGTGCACACATACACACACACACACACACACACACACACACACACACACACACACACACACACACAAAGCGTTATGTACAGGGTTGGCACATGTAGGCCTATTTTTACTTAAATTGCCCAAAAAATATTTGTATACATATTTTTTCACAAAATTACCAGGGGTGTCAATAAATGTGGTGGCCACTGTACATCTTCAGACATTAAAGATTTGAATTCTTTAAATATACTTTATCAATGTAATAGAACAATTCAACAGTATTGAATTGAATGTTTTCAGATTAGTAAAAATATTTTATTTTATGGATAAAGTGCTATTTGTTTTGACATTGTATTTCAGGGTTTTCGCCGAGGGTATTGGATTGAGTTTGTTGATTTGGTGGATGAGGAGGCTTCCCCTGATGAGTATTACAGGTAGCTATATAGAGCGAATTCTTTGACATGTGCATGAAAGTGGAAATATCAGCCATCATGAAACAATATATAGGCCGAACTAAATGACATGTTACAGTATGCACATTGATAATTTGATTTTGAGCGTATTCACTGAATCCATCATAATTATTTCCCTACATAGGCGCTGTCAAGAAAGGATCCCTTTGGAGAAGTTTGAAAAATGGCTGGATGCCTACAGAAGAGTAAGACATATTTATCAAATTCTGTATGACCCAGTGTCAAGACGCAGGTGGAAGAACTACCGCTGGTAATATGGAATTGGACAAAACATTGCCATATGTAATTCCATGCAAAACTAATATAACAAGTCATCACATTTCCATGCACATATACTCCCTAAAACTGATGCTTTGTCTTAACTGATGCTTTTAATCTGAAATACTTTACCAGCGAGTCAGAGAGGAAGTTGTTTTCTAACTCGAAATTGGATCCATATGAACATTTCAATTATAGCTTCAGAGTCTGTTGTCTATTTGTTTCTTTTGCATGTACTTCAGAGTAGATATGTTAACATGGGCATGCTCACAAAGGCAAAGATTTTCTTTGTTGTTTATTTTCTTCTACTTCTTTTTGGGCGGTTCAGCAAGTCACCAAATAAATAAAATAAAATAAAATTAAACAAAATCGATGATAAGAATTGGCATGCACGGCTAGATGTATAAGATTGGATGATGGGCCACATTTGATGCTTTGTTACGTAAGTTCCTCTTTACTGTTCCTTGTTGCTCCTACTATCAGTGTTGAGTGTGTTACTTGTTGTTATGCAAAGGGATTGTTTTATGCCCTCACACAGTAACTTAAAGACTTAAAATGATGCTAAACTGACTTATAATACGGAGAATGAAGTCTCTGACATTTCCAGTGAATGAACACTTGATATTACACTAGGCAACGTTGTTGATCAGGTAGGATCAAGACCCTTGTAGTGAGTTTTCAGAGTTATATCATATGCCATTTCATTCTATGTTGGGGGAAAAAACACATTATCTGCATTACTGACACAGGTTTTGTCATCCATGTTTTCCTAAGCAGTAGGACTATACCTACACAATAATTACAGACCTACTCATTCAATCCAGAGTTGAGCCAATCCGGAGTAGGAATACGAGATGCTACTGCTGAAGGACCAGGTGTTTAGCTCATTAGCTGATGTTATTTTGACTAAAAATGTCATCCAGTTTACAATGAATAAAATGTTCAATGTGTATGTTCATTTGTATTTCTGACTGTTTTGGTTGTTTTTATTACATGGCACATTATTGTTCTCTTCAGTTATGTTTTTGGGTAGGAAGGGGAAATTAGGAAAAAAAAAAGGATACTCACATCCAATTGTCTTCAACAATGTGTAACAAGCAATGCCTCTATGATAGAAAGACTGAGAAAACTGACACGGAAGTAGGGTATTTCAAGTGAGAAAGATCAGTATAAGAGTATATATTTGTAGTTGTTTGCTCACAAGTGGATATAGCAAAGGAGCCTATCATCTGCTAAAACTCTGATACCCATGCTGACCATGAGAATGACGGCCCTCACAAGATCTCGTTCCAACAAATCTGGCCCACTGCCGACTAGAAGACTCAGGCATATTTCTTCTTACTACATGTATGCATTGGTAGACAGTGTATAATAATATGTCTTAGAATAGACCTGGACACGTTGTCCAGCCTCTCAACCCTGGACTCCGGACAGGACTCGGCCAGGTGGCAACAATGTATGCACTGGCCCTATAGGCCAGTGACCGATAACAAAGAAGGATAAAACCTTAGCTGTAACTGTGAGCTGGAGGAACGCCTTCCCCAGCAGCCCATTGTGATTGCTGTACCTTCTGTCTTACTACCAGTAAACCGTCTTTCTTTAACACAACCCTTGTGTCTGTCTCTCTCCCTGAACCAACACGTTGAAGAAAAGGCATTTTCTTCCAACAACAGCATCATCAATAAATTAAATAATCTCAAACAGCAAGTAGACTCAATTTTGTACACGACACCACGTAAGAAAGGACAAATAAACCAACTCATTTGGATGATTGAAATAGGCACTAACATTCACACCAGTTGTAAAACACAACTACAGGTGCAGATTAAACAGAAAACTCCACATTAATGTGTGTGACCTTGTGAAACTTTGTCCAATTTTAGGTTTAAAAGTTCTTGACTACGCCACCGGGTGTCTCTCACAGCAAGATATACTTTGCAAGTCGGCAGAATACCTAGGCAAGCAGGTTCATAGAAATATACCGAAGATGAACTAGACAGAGACGTGCTTTCAGTAGAAATATAACAGTAGCCTACTTTAGATAATACAAAAGAGCCACACTGTCATCAAGGGGCACAATCTGTGCAAAATAAAAGGACTGGCCTAAAGGGGAAAACACAGTCATCTTGGCTGCCACCAGGGACAATGCATCAGAGCAATATTGGTGGTGAAGGTAGGTTACCTGTCAAGGGTAAGATTGAAGTTCACCACCCCGTGCTCTGGACTCTGGTGCCTACAGTCAGGAAGCAAGTGATACAATCAATATTGTGAGGTACAATTTACCACTACAATCCACGAATGTTGTTGCAAAAAAAAGGCTCCTCGCCTAAATGTATAATTTCTGCAATACTTTCCCCTTTGTTTATTTATTTATGTCTTCATTAATATAAATACTGCGCAGTTATTAAAGTCAGATGACTAAGCATTTCACTACATATATGTAGCCGTAGTTTTGTGAAGCCTATGTGACAAATGAATAACTTCAACTCAAATAACTTGAACCATGTGTTAGAAGAAAATGGTTTTCTTCAGCGTGTTGGTTCAGCACTGTAAAAAATGGCTGTGAAATTCACAGTTATTTACAGGAAATTTCACAGTAGCACTACTGTATATGCTTTTTACAGTAGAATGTTGTAAAATTTACAGTAACGCCCCTACAATTACAGTAGTCCAAGTGTTACTGTAGACATTACAGTAGTCAAAGCACTACTGTAAAACAAACACAGTATAGCCACTATAGTACTGTAAATAGTAAAGTAAACTACTGTATTTTTTCTTTTCAACAATTGGCCAGTAAGTTACTGTAAATACTACTGAAATCACAGTATTTAATTGGTTTTCATTTTACAGTGAATGCATAAAATACTGTAAATGGAAATGCGGTACCTTTACTGTAAAAAGTATTCACAGTAACTTGCTGGCAACAATTGGGCAGTAAGTTACTGTAAAACTACTGAAATCACAGTATTTAATTGGTTTTCATTTCACAGTGAATACATAAAATACTGTAAATGGAAATGCGGTACCTCTACTGTAAACTACAATTACAGTAGTAAGTGTTACCGTAGAAAATTACAGTAGTCAAAACACTACTGTAAACAAATCACTATAGCCACTAGTAGCCTAGGCTACTGTGAATAGTTAAGTAAACTAGCCTACTGTGTTTTCCCTTTTTTAATCTTATCTTTCTTTTAACTCATAATGACATACCAGAGACGGTTGAGAAAGTCAATTTGATGTCAAGAATTAAGGCTTTGATCACACTATTGAGCAAGCATAACACATTTCAGCCTAATAATTTTCCACGATTGTTTATATAACGGCTGCTTATCGCCTCTTGATAAGCGCATGCGCACACGCAGTAATTCCCATCCCCCACGCGAATTTTTTTTTTACAGGATGGTAGGGGAAGATTCATGAATATTCATTAGGGAACTGCCGGTGAATGCGCTAACGTTCTGAAGAATGCTCTAACGTTCTGAGAAACCATGGTAACCCCAAACTGAAGCGTCAGATCGCTGTGTTTTTTTATTTACAGTCTAGAACTAGAGTAGACTATCGTTGGTGTATTGGCAGTTCCCTAATGAATATTCATGAATCTTCCCCTACCATCCTGTAAAAAAAAAATTCGCTCCCCCACCCCTGACTTTTCAACTCCAGCCAGAGTGACTTCGCTTCAACCGTCACTTTTCAACCATGAATCTGACTGCAATCTTCAACTCTGTACAAACATCATATTCAAGGTAAGAATTACAGTACTTTTGTATGCCAATTGAAAACGGGAATTTATTAGAAATGTATTGTTTTCACAATGAAATGTTAACCAAAGCCATTATTGTCATGTTAGAATCAGCATACAACATATCGATAGCTAGAACTAGCGAGCTAACGTCGCTAGCGTTAGCGATGTTAGCTGTTAATGTTAACTTTTCCAGTAACTAACTTAACCATCATGTGGGATTTTTCGAATTATAGTCAATATCATATCTAGCAATAATTCAGTCTGATATGTCGTTATGAATGTAGAGTTTTACATTCATAACGCTTTCTGTCAAGGGTAAGATTGAAGTTCACCACCCCGTGCTCTGGACTCTGGTGCCTACAGTCAGGAAGCAAGTGATACAATCAATATTGTGAGGTACAATTTACCACTACAATCCACGAATGTTGTTGCAAAAAAAAGGCTCCTTGCCTAAATGTATAATTTCTGCAATACTTTCCCCTTTGTTTATTTATTTATGTCTTCATTAATATAAATACTGCGCAGTTATTAAAGTCAGATGACTAAGCATTTCACTACATATATGTAGCCGTAGTTTTGTGAAGCCTATGTGACAAATGAATAACTTCAACTCAAATAACTTGAACCATGTGTTAGAAGAAAATGGTTTTCTTCAGCGTGTTGGTTCAGCACTGTAAAAAATGGCTGTGAAATTCACAGTTATTTACAGGAAATTTCACAGTAGCACTACTGTATATGCTTTTTACAGTAGAATGTTGTAAAATTTACAGTAACGCCCCTACAATTACAGTAGTCCAAGTGTTACTGTAGACATTACAGTAGTCAAAGCACTACTGTAAAACAAACACAGTATAGCCACTATAGTACTGTAAATAGTAAAGTAAACTACTGTATTTTTTCTTTTCAACAATTGGCCAGTAAGTTACTGTAAATACTACTGAAATCACAGTATTTAATTGGTTTTCATTTTACAGTGAATGCATAAAATACTGTAAATGGAAATGCGGTACCTTTACTGTAAAAAGTATTCACAGTAACTTGCTGGCAACAATTGGGCAGTAAGTTACTGTAAAACTACTGAAATCACAGTATTTAATTGGTTTTCATTTCACAGTGAATACATAAAATACTGTAAATGGAAATGCGGTACCTCTACTGTAAACTACAATTACAGTAGTAAGTGTTACCGTAGAAAATTACAGTAGTCAAAACACTACTGTAAACAAATCACTATAGCCACTAGTAGCCTAGGCTACTGTGAATAGTTAAGTAAACTAGCCTACTGTGTTTTCCCTTTTTTAATCTTATCTTTCTTTTAACTCATAATGACATACCAGAGACGGTTGAGAAAGTCAATTTGATGTCAAGAATTAAGGCTTTGATCACACTATTGAGCAAGCATAACACATTTCAGCCTAATAATTTTCCACGATTGTTTATATAACGGCTGCTTATCGCCTCTTGATAAGCGCATGCGCACACGCAGTAATTCCCATCCCCCACGCGAATTTTTTTTTTACAGGATGGTAGGGGAAGATTCATGAATATTCATTAGGGAACTGCCGGTGAATGCGCTAACGTTCTGAAGAATGCTCTAACGTTCTGAGAAACCATGGTAACCCCAAACTGAAGCGTCAGATCGCTGTGTTTTTTTATTTACAGTCTAGAACTAGAGTAGACTATCGTTGGTGTATTGGCAGTTCCCTAATGAATATTCATGAATCTTCCCCTACCATCCTGTAAAAAAAAAATTCGCTCCCCCACCCCTGACTTTTCAACTCCAGCCAGAGTGACTTCGCTTCAACCGTCACTTTTCAACCATGAATCTGACTGCAATCTTCAACTCTGTACAAACATCATATTCAAGGTAAGAATTACAGTACTTTTGTATGCCAATTGAAAACGGGAATTTATTAGAAATGTATTGTTTTCACAATGAAATGTTAACCAAAGCCATTATTGTCATGTTAGAATCAGCATACAACATATCGATAGCTAGAACTAGCGAGCTAACGTCGCTAGCGTTAGCGATGTTAGCTGTTAATGTTAACTTTTCCAGTAACTAACTTAACCATCATGTGGGATTTTTCGAATTATAGTCAATATCATATCTAGCAATAATTCAGTCTGATATGTCGTTATGAATGTAGAGTTTTAGTTTGAATTAAATATCAGACGCAAGTAGCTTAGCTTAAAGTGGCTGTTACCATGCAGGCTGAAGGCTGAAGTTAGCTAGCAGACTATGGAGTTTCGTTTGTGCCAAAAAGTTCAAACAATACTTTTTCAAATTCAAACAAAAATCAATTAATCAAAATACCAAATACAAAATCTAAACAAAAAAAATAAAGTCGAAAAAAAAAATCTAAACTCGCAAACAAATTATTTGTGTAGTTGCAAAAAAAAACTGTTTGAATAACTTGTCTTTTGGTTTACAATAACAACAGTCATTTGCAGCGACATCATTCGTTTGTTTGCTCCTGGCTTTTTCAGTTTCGATTCTGGCTCTCGCGTTTGCGCTGCCTGTTTCTTTGCTTGCGATTCTGGCACAAACTTCACATGTGGGTGGGTGTCTGTGGGGTGCATTCCTATTGGCTGATGCGTTTTGACTGACAGCTTTACTATGGATTCAAGCGCAAGAGCTACCCACCTCCCCCCCTCCCCAGTAGGTAGTGGTGCAACGCTCTTTTTGGCCACTATGTACAGTTATATGCGATGTGGCGCTATTGAGCACAGTATGTCAACCGCCATATGAAGAAGAAGAAGATATTGACCACAGTAAGTTCCGTGGAGCTAGCTACACCAAAGCCATCGATGGGCTACACGCGTTATGGACTCAAAACAATGGGTTTTCCTCACTACTCATTAACCCAAGGTAAGAAGTGTAATCTAATTTGTTATGGGTCTAATTTTCACGTTTATGTGGGATGTTATGGCGTAGTTGTTACAATACTGACGCTGGTTTTAAGGTATCAGATGGCTATCTTAGCATCGTAGGTTTGTCCACATACAAACGAGGCTTTTGATGAAATGTCGCACTACAGTAGCCTAAATTATGAATTCATACCATGTATTTATTTGTTCAGAAGTATATTGTTAATGTCCTCGCGTTATATAAGCGTATGTGTCCGATTATGTCATGAAATATCGCTATGTTTTCAACGGTAGTCTAGCATAGTATGAGCGCGATGGTGCGATCTATCTGTGGTCAGTTCATCAATGGCCCTGGCGATCTCTGGAGGTCCACTCTTTGTGAACGTTTGGAGACCACAGACATAGTATAACCTTAGTTAGAGTATTGGTTAATTTGCCTGAGAAAGACCCAAGGGTCGAAACGTTACTTTTTGTAAACATGGGAGCTCAAGCAGTGTTGCCAACGTTACCTTCTTCTGTTACATCTCCCCAGGAAATGTTATTAAGCACTGTGACCAGCTCTGTCTTTTGATTAGTACATGTAATTTGTCTTTTGCTTGTGCTTGTGTGTTTGTGCAGAACAACTCATCGTGATGGAGCACCTGTACTCCCTGATACAGCAGGATCTGAGGGGATTCCTCAGACAGGACGCAGATGTGGATTGACAACATCCTGCAGTTTGACCTGTTCAACCGACCTCTTCTCTGTCCCATACACACCTTTGTCCCATACACGTCTTTGGTCAACCTCTGCTTCATTGCCATCACAACCATCGGTCCCTGTTTCATCTGCAGCACAACACAGCACAGCTGACGGCCTCTTCTCCATCTGCAGCACAGCACCACACACCAGACAGAGTCCGCTGCGTCTTTCACACACCTGGTGGATCCTATTGTGTGCCTCACATACCTGAGAGACTCTGCTCCACAGTACCTGCAGGCTCTGCCCTGCCCCACCCCTCGCACACCCGATGGACCTAGCTGTGTCCCTCACATACACAATGCACTGTACCCCATCCCTCACACAGCCGATGGACCTAGCTGTGTCCCTCACATACACAATGCGCTGTACCCCATCACTCACACACCCGATGGATCTAGCTGTGTCCCTCACATACACAATGCGCTGTACCCCATCCCTCACACACCCAACAGACCCTGTTGTGTCTCTAACACACACAGCAGGCTTTGCCCAGCCCCTCAGGGTGGCTCTGAAATCTGTGGCTTTCACACTCCCAACAGACGCTGCTCTCTCCCTCACACACCCGGCTGGCTCTGCCCGGTCCGTTGCACACCTGCAGACTTCCAGCCGCCACAAACCCAGCTCACCCTTCTCCTGCTGTGTCCTTTACAAACCAAAAAACGCAGCTATGCTCCGCACATGACTAGCTGACTCTGCCTGGTCCCTTGCACACCCAGTGGACGTGGACACTGTTGTGACTGTTGATATTGCTGTTATTGTTGATATACATAGGTTTCTCGTTTACCAACTATACAGGCTGCGCACGCATCCGAGAGGCAGAAAATGCCAAGCTACATTACAAAGTTACCAAGTAGTTGGATGTTAAGAATGGTAAGCTTATATGCTATGATTAATTAAGCAATGAAAAAGTGATGTTATCTTCCAAAAAAATGTATTTATTCAGTCAGAGTTCCCAAAAGTACAGCTTGATGATGGTATTGACAAACATACTGGGAAGGCAGAGCGCCGAAGCGCGTCTGTGTGAATAAATGGTGATTGCTTATGCATAGTGCGGCCTGTTCTCTTGTTTTCATTGACAAACATAGCACATCAGTTATGAAACCATGCTGTGTGATGGATGTATATCAGGTTTATGTAACAACAGGCCACATTTAATTTTATGTGTTTGACTTCATGGCGGGCCACATGAAACAGAGCAGAGGGCCGCATGTGGCCCCTGGGCCTTAGTTTGCCCACCCCTGTTGTAGTAGCATGTCAAATTAGTTTATCCAATCATATGAAAGGAGTTTTGACAAGGCCCTGCCTTCTGAAATACATTTCCAATGGAGTAGTTCCAGATGAATGTGAGGAGCTAGGTGGAACGAAATTCAAGTGGTGAGTCAGGTTAACATACAGTAAGTAGTATGTAAAATAATTCAATTTCATTGTCCTTTATTCAAAACAACACTTATTCTAATAAAGTCAAACTGCAGGATGTTGTCAATCCACATCTGCGTCCTGTCTGAGGAATCCCCTCAGATCCTGCTGTATCAGGGAGTACAGGTGCTCCATCACGATGAGTTGTTCTGCACAAACACACAAGCACAAGCAAAAGACAAATTACATGTACTAATCAAAAGACAGAGCTGGTCACAGTGCTTAATAACATTTCCTGGGGAGATGTAACAGAAGAAGGTAACGTTGGCAACACTGCTTGAGCTCCCATGTTTACAAAAAGTAACGTTTCGACCCTTGGGTCTTTCTCAGGCAAATGAACCAATACTCTAACTAAGGTTATACTATGTCTGTGGTCTCCAAACGTTCACAAAGAGTGGACCTCCAGAGATCGCCAAGGCCATTGATGAACTGACCACAGATAGATCGCACCATCGCGCTCATACTATGCTAGACTACCGTTGACAACATAGCGATATTTCATGACATAATCGGACACATACGCTTATATAACGCGAGGACATTAACAATATACTTCTGAACAAATAAATACATGGTATGAATTCATAATTTAGGCTACTGTAGTGCGACATTTCATCAAAAGCCTCGTTTGGATGTGGACAAACCTACGATGCTAAGATAGCCATCTGATACCTTAAAACCAGCGTCAGTATTGTAACAACTACGCCATAACATCCCACATAAACGTGAAAATTAGACCCATAACAAATTAGATGACACTTCTTACCTTGGATTAATGAGTAGTGAGGAAAACCCATTGTTTTGAGTCCATAACGCGTGTAGCCCATCGATGGCTTTGGTGTAGCTAGCTCCACGGAACTTACTGTGGTCAATATCTTCTTCTTCTTCATATGGCGGTTGACATACTGTGCTCAATAGCGCCACATCGAATATACCTGTACATAGTGGCCAAAAAGAGCGTTGCACCACTACCTACTGGGGAGGGGAGGGGGGTGGGTAGCTCTTGCGCTTGAATCCATAGTAAAGCTGTCAGTCAAAACGCATCAGCCAATAGGAATGCACCCCACAGACACCCACCCATATGTGAAGTTTGTGCCAGAATCGCAAGCAAAGAAACAGGCAGCGCAAACGCGAGAGCCAGAATCGAAACTGAAAAAGCCAGGAGCAAACAAACGAATGATGTCGCTGCAAATGATTGTTGTTATTGTAAACCAAAAGACAAGTTATTCAAACAGTTTTTTTTTTGCAACTACACAAATAATTTGTTTGCGAGTTTAGATTTTTTTTGCGAGTTTAGATTTTTTTTTTTCGACTTTATTTTTTTTGTTTAGATTTTGTATTTGGTATTTTGATTAATTGATTTTTGTTTGAATTAGAAAAAGTATTGTTTGAACTTTTTGGCACAAACGAAACTCCATAGCAGACAGACACAGGTGAAAGTTGTTAACGTTAGCAGCTAGTTAGTAACATTACTTTGCGAACTTCATGGGGCATGGGTAGTTAACATTAAACTTAATACATGTAGTGTTAGTGTTGCTATAACTGGAAAGAGGACCAGTAAAACAAATGAATGAAGTAGGCTGATGTGTAAGTTATCTCACCCCTAATTTAGGAACTGTAGTTTTGCATAGTCATGCTCATAGATCCGTCATATAGTGGATGTGAAAGGGGAGCATTTGGGGAATTTCAATTACCAGAAATATCATGCCGATAAGTAAAGGGATCTTTAGTTTGTGAAGGGTAGTGTTTGGCTAAATGGTATTCATTTTATAGCCTTTATTTGCCCAATGTTTGGTGACTTACATTGAGGCATGTGTTTATTTAAGATGCATATGAGTGTAGTAGTGCTTCAGTGATGGTCTTTTCATGTTCTGTGTGTTTTGCAATGTATTAATTAATGTAAGCCTCTTTCTGTTCCCTCTGTTAGTAGGTGGTGTGAGGATTGCTGCCCTGAGAACGCTGCGTCAGAGACACTTAGGCTGTGTGCATTTTGGAATGTTCCAAATGTATGTCACTTCCATAAGGAAGAAGTTCCAAGCCTGCAAGTGAGTTCACTCACCAAATAGAGACACACGCATATAGCATTTAATATGTGTGCATGTACTGTATTTGTTTATCCCCTCCTTTCATGTGTCTGTTATGACTTTGTGGGCTCAACTGTCAACAACTGTCCAGGGCGAAGTCGGTCTACCCTGATGGCACTACCTGATGGCACTACCCTGATGATGTCTGTTAGCCATGGCTGCTGCCCTCAACATGGTGTAAGTGTTTGTGTTTTATTTATGTTCATAAATAAACTGATATCAAGAAGTAACATAGATGGTGACAAGGGTGGCAAGGGTGCCTCATGGCAAGGTAATTATCATTTCTATTTCTACATCTGATTGCCTTGCTTATTTTTTAAAGCTATGATTTGTTTTGTATGGCAATTGCTGTTTATTAACAAATCATATGGCAATTGCTGTTTATTCTTTTTAGGAGCCATCCAGAAGTCCCAGCCTGGAGCCAGAGGCTGCTATTGCAAGTCAGATGGGAGATGGCCTACAGTATGTTAGGCATCAGAAAAGTGGTGTACGCATGAAGGCAGAGTTGCCGCAGGCAATTATGAGATTAGGTATGATATCACATAGACATACTTCTGTTCAGAAGTGTAGGGTCACTTCGAAATGTCCCCTTAAAAAAAAAAAAAAAACACTGGACATATCAAAGTGAACTCCCAAACTTTGCTATGGTGGTGTATTGTACACATCTGCATTACTTCTATCTATTGCACCTGACTAGTGTGGGTTTGCTTTTATTTGTCACACAACCGGAGTAGTTTGCATTAATTACTGTATATTCATGAACGGGGTCAATTGTAATGTATGCTTTCTTTCTCTTTTTCAGACACTTGACATTTACTGCGAAAGGTACCATCAGAGCACCTCTCCCTACCCTGCAGGATACCTATACCAGAAGAGTACAACAACGGCCCAAAAGTATTTCAAAAGACATTTCACGCTCTGACCACGGACTGTTTAAACCACTGAGGTCAAGCAGACGTCTCTGTTCCCACGTGGCAGACTGAGGGAACACCCACAAAACAGACTGGGGATGAGTTTCTTTACTCCGCATCCTGTACACACACAACTCCTTATACTACATTACATAGACTTGCCAGTTGCCATACTGCACTTACACACACTGCGCTTTTAACCCCCTTATCTGTGTCAAATCAGATAAGGTTGTGGTTGAATTCAAACCATGTCTACTGTTGTCTGTCAACATCCACTTAAGTCATACATTTGAAATGTCTTAAATAAATAACAAAAGTTAAAATTGTTTTATTGTCTGCAGTTAACTGAAATATTTTGGAATATGAGTTATTCTATTAATGATTGCTAATGTAAGTTCAATTGAATTCACAGTATTTAACTGACCTAGATTCTACAGGAAAACAACCAATACTGTAAATACAACTAAAAAAAAAAAATCTTAATTTAAAATCAATTGTTTTTCACTTTACAGCAAATACATAAAATACTGTAAATGAAAATGCGGGACCTTTACTGTGAAAAGTATTCACAGTAACTTACTGGCAACAATTGGCCAGTAAGTTACCGTAAATGGAAATACAGTACCTTTACTGTAAAAGGTTTTCACAGTAACTTACTGGCAACAATTGGCCAGTAAGTTACTGTAAATGGAAATACAGTGCCTTAACTGTAAAAGGTATTCACAGTAACTTACTGGCAACAATTGGCCAGTAAGTTACTGTAAATGGAAATACAGCACCTTTACTGTAAAAGGTTTTCACAGTAACTTACTGGCAACAATTGGCCAGTAAGTTACTGTAAATACGACTGAAATCACAGTATTTAATTGTTTTTCATTTTACAGTGAATATATAAATACTGTAAATGGAAATACAGTACCTTTACTGTAAAAGGTATTCACAGTAACTTACTGGCCAATTGTTGCCAGTAAGTTACTGTAAATTTTACAGTAAATTTTTAGGGAGTGAGACGGACACAAGGATTGTGTTAAGAAAGACGGTTTACTGGTAGTAAGACAGAGTACAGCAATCGCAATGGGCTGCTGGGGAAGGCGTTCCTCCAGCTCACAGTCACAGAGAAGGTTTTATCCTTCTCTGTTATCAGTTGCTGGCCAATGGGGCCAGTGCATACATTGTTGCCACCTGGGTTATGGGCCCAGAGTGGTACAGAGTGGTAGCCTACAGATATAAATCATATTAGAGTGGTACAGATATAAATCATATTATTCTAACACATGGTAAGATGAAATGCATTTGTTAGGCTACAATGTCACATGCACAAGTCGACATGAGTTATTTTAAACAGATAAAAAAAAAGAATAAGAAGTAAAAGGAAACATAGGCCTAGTTTGGCTTAGCCTACTTCACTTCCCCGGGACTGACAAGTGGATAGAGCATCGAAACACCAATATGCCACGCCCATTCGGTGAAGCGCAACTTGAGCAAAATTGAGAGCAGAAAAACAGCTGGAACTGGAGCTTATTCCTAATGATGTACCGAAATAAACGCAATCGGAGGAATAGGACCATTTACATCATTAGGGGTTTACCCTACACGGGAAGACAAGACGAAGCAAGGTAAAAATGTAGCCTATTTTTCTCTAAAGACTTTTTTTAAAGCACCAACTGTCAAAAAAGTTCGACGAAAAAGTGAGCCACATTTACACGTCTCCTCTTCCAACCTAAACAAGATAACCACGTCGGGCTTATTAATAACGGAAAAAAATGGGACACGAAAAAGTGAGCCAAGCTTTTTCCAAGCTAAACAATGTCGTTAATATAGCCTAAATAATCTTGGTGTCGGGGAAATGAAACTGAAACTTGCTTTGCAGAAGACCAATAGCGAATAGATACACGTACTGGACACAAACGAGGGTTTTCTGCGATTCATCTTAAAATCGTTCGTTGTTTACGAACATGCTCGTTGGACGGGGATATGTAGGCAATGTTTTGTATTATTATTAGCCTATGCCTAGGAGCAGGGATGTAGTGGTAAAAAAGAAGTGGGTAGTCTAAACTATGAATTCTGCGCCATGCGCAATTTCTGCAAGAAAATTACAGACCTTGTAATTTGATGCAATATACAAGGTGACCCTTTGTTACAACCCACCCTAGCAGTGAGATAAAAGACAGAAAAAAGAGAGGCCAAACCATGCAATATGTTTAAAAAAACATGTTTGGGGCATTGAAATAGGTCTATGAACACAAGAAAACAGTTTTATTTTGTTTCTCTTTGAATGACCATAACCAAAGTAGCCTTAGCCTATATGTGGTCATGTGTGTGTGTTTTTGTGTGTGTGTAGGGGTGTGTTTGTGAGTCTCTGTGTGTTTCTCTGTGTCAATTTGACTGGATAGTATACAACATTGCACAAAACTTGTACTACAGATGTGCAAGAGTTGATAAGCTACTGTACAGCTAAGCTATAAAAACAATGGCAGAGAAATTACATTATATGATGATTAAAAATTATACATAAATCATTTTAAGCCATCTGGAAGGGAGAGGATGTAGTTTCCAAGTGAGGTGTAGGACAGGTCAACCCCCACCCCCCAATACTAAAGCATTCTGTATTTTTTTTTTTAAATCTAGCAATTGTACTAATTTGAATGCATGTGGAGTGTTACAACCTATACCGATCCCTGACAGCCATATGTATCTTGCTGTATCAAGTGCTTTATGCTTGGATGAAATGCATCTTGTTTTGCCTCAGAGACTAGTTTAATATAATATGAGGCATGTGATAGTATCTTCAATGGTAAAAGTACTAAGAAAAATATAGCCGTGGTAAAAAAAATAACTTTCTTATATCAAAATCACCTTTTCCTTTGCTAGATTAGAATGGGTGACATTATAGGCTTACAAATCACCATGTGGGATAGTGGTGGAGTGGTGCATGTGCTGGGGTGATCATATGTCCAATATCTTATTCCTGTTCTGTGGAAATGGTGATGTTACAACTATCCCTGTGTTACAACTATACCCGGTCTCCTACATTTTGTAATATAAAAAAGTTGCAATTGGAGAATAACCTCTTTTGACAGGTGGATAAACTCTTATAAAAGGTTGATAAACTAGCCTATATTTCTGAAATTTCAAAAGTGGATAAAGCAACGTGTGGTTTAGTCTGTGCTGCGTCAAAATCTAAGCCACGGCTATGCTAAGCCTCCACATTTCCTCTTTTTCTTACTCGACCTCCTTCTTGCAAACGCCTGCTTGCTTAGGTGACACAGCGAAACATTAGCCTGCTGGACAGTAGACAGTCTCACAGAACTGGCATGACTGATGTAGGAGTAGTTACAGCCTATAAGCTGTTCATTACAAACATAAAAACAACAGTGCATCTAATGTTAAATAATTACAATTATGAATGCCTGTGTGATGTATCTACTTGGGTGCTTACATGCAGATGTGTCAAGGATGTTCTATTTTCGTATTGATGTGAAGTAGTAGGCCAAGTAGCCTAGAAATCTAGATGCCCCTAGCGGCAGCAAATCTAATTTGCTTCGAGGGTAGTGAAGGTGGTGCACAGTGTATTGGCAATGTGGTTATCACAGAACAAAAACCTATTTCATTCTATTATATTGTATTTAAATTGCTGTATATAAAGAACCTTTCATTACACTGAAAAAAAATAATTTATTTGATTGGATTTACTTAATTTTTCACACTGTAGAAAAGGAAAAAATCAGGGCTGTCCAATTTATCAAACCATATTATGCTACGATATATCGGTTATCGGTTTTTGAATCAGCATATTTTGGGTGACCCTGGAAGACCCAGCGGTTTACCTGTCTGGCCCACTGGGTAATGAATTGAACAGCCCTGCAGTAGACCTATGTCGACTAACTTCACCTTCATTTATGTCTGATAGGAAACGGAAGGGGCGGAATGGAGTGATCATCCGTGCTTTTGATTATTTCCGCAAATATCACAATTCTAAGATCATTACTAAATATCTTCACAGGGCACATATGTGGGCACGCAGTGAAGGTAAGAGCATTCTAAAAATGTGTGTAGTCAGCAGGAAATCCATTAAAAATAAGTTATTGAGGGCCCCAGCCGTGGCGCGACTGGCTGGGGCACCTGCACCGTACACCGGCGACCCGGGTTCGATTCCCGCCCCGTGGTCCTTTCCGGATCCCACCCCGACACTCTCTCCCACTCACTTCCTGTCTCTCTCTACTGTCCTATCATTAAAGGCATAAAAGCCCAAAAAATATACTTAAAAAAAATAAAATAAAAATAAGTTATTGAGTTTTTTGCATTTTTTGTATCCTTAGGACATCTAGTCAACATTTCTGGATGATAACATTAAATGTAGGCGGTGACATATTTCCAAAATGGCTGCCAAAAAAGTTGAATGAAAAACAAGAATAGCAAATGTACTGTATCTCCGCACCATGAGTCATTTTGATGGTTTTGCCATTAAATCAGTTCATAGGTTTTCTGGGATGCTGAGTTCATTTCTGAGGTGAATGAAGAGGTTGGGGGTCAAGTTAAT
This sequence comes from Sardina pilchardus, assembly GCF_963854185.1. Classification (NCBI taxonomy): domain Eukaryota; kingdom Metazoa; phylum Chordata; class Actinopteri; order Clupeiformes; family Clupeidae; genus Sardina; species Sardina pilchardus. Next base: position 24,897,031 of record NC_084998.1, read on the forward strand.
ATTGCAATGGTCAAGGTGATGGCAGGGCTGGACTGGCCAGCTGGCATACTGGGCATTTTCCTGGTGGGTACCTTTTGGGCCGACTGAAAAAAAAAAAAATTGTTAGCATTATTATAAGAGAAGTACGGGGAAAAAGCGCAACACTGCTACTTTAGAATCACCACTTTTATTTGACTAGTTCACTGACGTTTCGTCACTAGGCCTTCATCAGAGTAGCCTACTTTGGGGAGTCTGCGCTGCGCCAGGTTTTGTTCAAGTCTACACACCTACCACTACTTCAAAATGTGAGGTTAATTTATCAAATAATATTTTTAAGTCTTTTGCTCTACATATGTCACCTGTTATAGGCTAATTGATACAACTGGCTAGCCTATGAGCTACACACAGACACATTTGATAGACATCCTTAGCATTGAATTTATGGATCTGGCCATTCTTAAACCATGCCTCAAATCTGAGAAAATGTACTTTTGGTTCCCAGACCACATCTCATAGGTGTTAGCAAGGCTAGTATTAGCACATGAAAATTACTCCAGAGCTGTTTGAAGGATCTTCATTCTTACTCACTATAATAGCTGGGGAGGAATATGTGAAAAATCATGACGATTGCGCACTTCTGGAAAAGTTTTTGATTTTTGGCAGGGTGTTAGGTATTGTGGTACTAAGTTTCAGGATTTGTCAGAAGAGTTTTCAGGCAGAGTCTTCAGTCAGTCAGGATTCTTTCAGAGAGCTTTATTAACGGCACCGGAGACTTACACGCTAGGGCAACCCAACGCAGTCTGACAATACAGAGAAAAGACACCCTTCTTATTCAGTTCAGAAATTATGACATCCATACGATTGGCATGCAGCATCTACAAGGTCGTATCCCAATGCAACCACAACTCAGGAGCTGTCCCCCAGTTCCGAGGGCCTCTCCTGGCGCCTCGGTGCCTCTAGGGAATCAAACTCACAGGGAGGCCTCTATGCGTGTCACAGATGTTAGACGCAAATCATCATGCCCTTGTCTACATGGCAAATGCATACCGCACACAAGGACACTTTGGTGAAAAACAAGTCAGGAGAACAAAACAGATCTTTCTTAGGCCCCAATGATTCCAGGCATGCTTACAGGAGTTACAAGAAAATAAAAGTGAATACATGGACATTTATGTTATGTGGCTAATTGATACAACTGGCTAGCCTATGAGCTACACACAGACACATTTGATAGACATCCTTAGCATTGAATTTATGGATCTGGCCATTCTTAAACCATGCCTCAAATCTGAGAAAATGTACTTTTGGTTCCCAGACCACATCTCATAGGTGTTAGCAAGGCTAGTATTAGCACATGAAAATATCTCCAGAGCTGTTTGAAGGATCTCCATTCAAACGTATTTTGCTTACTCACTATAGTAGCTGGGGAGGAATATGTGAAAAATCATGACGATTGGGCACTTCTGGAAAAGTTTTTGATTTTTGGCAGGGTGTTAGGTATGGGCCTAAGGTTTTTGGATACAAGTATAAGAGCCTGGTGAACTGACTAGTTACTCAAGGTTGTGGGGTCAAAGGTCAAGGTTGCATTGGGTCATGCGCAGAAATGAAAAACAGTGTTTGCATTTCTCCGTGGTAGTTTTGGGGGATGCCATGAGCCATATGTAATTTAGGCTGTTTAATTAGTTTTCCCTATTACATATTACAGGCCAATATACTGTATATCAGCTGTCTATCTCACCTACTGTATACAATATGTGCATATAGAGGGTATAGGCCATCTTTTCCCAACCTTGGGGTTCGGGACCCCATGTGGGGTCACCTGAAATTCAAATGGGGTCTGCTGAGATATTGGGTATCTATTGACCAGTACATGTGCATTACATGTAACATATATGAAAAGATGCAAAACCATCAATTGACCCATTAGGTGTAGCCTGGCATAGCCCTCCGTCAGCTTCCGCTCAATTTTCATTTCTCTACAGCATTACTGTACGTCTGGGTCTGATCCTACTGGACTCGATTTCTCAGGATGCATTCCATCCTGAACAATCAGCGAATGGGGGGTGGGGGTAGGCGGGTGTTAACGATGATGTCGAGCATATGCGCGTTGTAGTCACGTCCAAACGTTAGCGATTGGGTTAAATCAGGCCCAATCGTTTCAAACTTCAACAGAGTTCACGCCTCCTGCCTGAAATTGGTTCTGAATGGAGTATGCCCAGACCCTCTGTACGATATTAGTACGAGGGTTAGGTACAGTATGACCAGGCTACATTAGGTGTGGAGATATGCTATTCTTATTTTCCATCCGACTCTTTTGGTGCCCATTTTCAGAAATATAGCAATAAAAATTTGCCGCTGTCTAAATTTAATGTTATCATCCAGAAATGTTCACTAGATGTCCTAAGGATACCAAAAATGCAAAAACCTACATAATAACCTATTTTTTCAGGGGTCCCACTCATTTTGAAAGTTTTCCCCCTGAAATAAGAATGTTATCTTGTGTAGAATGTTTGTTTCTTGTCAGCCTATGTATATTAGAGTCAACTTACAGTGTATATTATGTGTAGAGCCTTTGTTGTCTCAAAATCTATGTTGTGTGTTTTTCATGTACATGTCACTTCATGTCTGAATTCTTCTTAATGTGATGTCTCCAACTGTTGTGCAATGTGATCTGATGCGAAGCGGGATGTGATGCATCTAGCTAACTATCTAACTAACACTACAGCCCTAGAAAATATAGAAGAAGGAGTGGATCCAATCATCATCAGCAACCCCAACATGCCGCTCTGGCACATGTATCCATACGTCCGAATGGTATGTTATGATGTTTAACATTGTTTTTGTTCTTATTGTCAATGCAATGAACTGCAAGACAACATTTTTCCCCTTTTCTGATTTGTAAGACAATTTAACCATTGGTCGACACATTACACTATTTAGACAATCCACTTAGGCTGACTGTTTAAACAGTTTTTTGTGTAGACAGTGTGTGTAGGCCTCTGTTAAAGGGAATTACATCTCTACTGTATATTGGTTAGAATGTGTGATAACCTTCCAGGATAAGGCCTATATGTATTACTCTGCAGTAGAAGCCATTCCACCTTCTCATTACATTACAGTATAACTGAACTGGGGTGCGTTTCTAGAAAGCATATTTGGCTAACATCCATCGCAACCATTGAAGTCTGACCTATCGTTCTTGGATTTGCAGACCCCCCCGAACGTGACTTGTTCAATTACCATACAACAAAAAGTTTGTTTATTGTGGATTTTCTCAAAATACTATTGTGCGCAAATCGACTGATTTCGCCTTGCAGGGTCATATATAATCATGCTTAGGTACAGGTGACTGTGTAAGGACAAGATGCAGAGCAAAATGCTCATGTAACCATATGAGGGTAGACTGTTTGCAAAGCCTACATGAGAAAAACCACAAAAGAACACATACCGAGTGCTCAGAGATGTCTGAATATCCTGTCTGGGAGGTCATGGCAGGGTAAATCACCTGACTGTCAGAAAACCGGCTTGAAGCAGAATTGGGTGAAGTGTTGAACGGACCAGGAGTCAAAAGGAGTATAACAAGGGAGAGAGAAAAAAAGCTAAGGAAGTTTTTGAGATGTAGCCACTACGAGAGTTTGAAGCATGGAGTTGAAACCTAAAGTGGAGGGGGATGGGTGTAAGTCCAGGGCCGCTTCTTAATTACCATGGGAAGAACTAAGATTTTTTTTTTTTTTTTTTTTAAACATCCTTTGGTCAGTTACACTTTGAGTTAACAGTTTTATTTGCTTGGAGTTAGGTTTAAGATTTGGGCAATGACAAGGCCATTATGGCCTTAATCATTTTAAGGTTTGATTAGAAAAATGTCCACACAGGTAGGTTGTGACAGCTAGGGGGTGGGATATTACGGGGTATTATGCTTTCTAGAAATGCACCCCAGTTCAGTTATATTCATTTTGTATCATTTTTTCACTTTCAGAAGTACCTTATCTTGGAGGCCATGTTTGGGCCTTACAGTTTTTTTCAATTGCTTACACACAATTTTTAAAACAGAGTTCTTTTTAACAAAATTTAAGCACAGCTATCCAAACGCCACACTCAGTTTGCATAATTCCTAGATTATTTGCAAAATGAAACACTTCAGTCAAAACATACACACTTCAGTCAAAACATGCACACTTCAGTCAAAACATATACACATATTTGTAAAAATGCTATTAGTTGTCATTTAACAAACACAGTCCTCAATGATCAGACACTATTGCAGCCAGTTTCACACTGCAGTGATAAATGCAAAACACATTTGTAAAAAGAAAAATTAGGAAATAGCATGTGCTAGATTTTTGCCCAGACATTGTTATGTAAGGGATCATTTAGATGTCCAAAAAATAGTGACAAACCCACAACATTCTTCATGATTAGTTCGACATAGGGAAAGTGTACATAAATAGGTATATAAACTTGCACTTGCACTGTACAACACTGAAGACTGCTGTAGACTGAATATTTCAAGTATTTCTTTCAATACTTACAGTATTTCTAACCATAATCAGTTACAGTAATCAACCAACAATGAAATCAATTGAACAAATACAATCTGTAGACAAACAAAAAATACTGCATAAAGTACATACACTGTGACTCTGAAGAGCAACTGCAAAAGCAACAAGACTGTATAGCACACCTGAGTGCTGCGTTTTCAATTTTTCACGTGTGCTTACACACCTGGTGGATGTGATTATCCAATTCGTTCATTAGTGTAGTCATTGGCAATCCGGGGCTTTGTAATGACAAGGAAGTAACCTCACAATCCTTATCTGTGTCTAAGGTTTGGAAATGTGTGTAGAGTTTTACAAATCACTGTGTGTAATGTTTTGCAAAAAGGGTGAAGCAGACATTGTGTGTAATGTTGTGCAAATCTGTGGAGGTGTTTTGCTCCTTGTAGTAAAATTTTGCTAATTGTGTGAAAAAAAATATTTTAGTGTGTAAACAATCGTAAAAAACTGTAATATCTTGAAAAACATTATTCCTAGCCTGCCCAAACGTTGTAGGGTGGAAGACAGGCAGATTCTTAGTATGATTCAAAACAAGTTCATACTGCCTCTTTTTGCACTCCCCCCCCCCCCCCCCCCCCCCCCCAAAAAAAAAAAACTAGGGGCGTGTAGAAAATCAATGAGAATGCCATAAAAGATTTTGATGGTTTGTGGTCATAATTATTCCAAGACAACTGGTGTGAAACTGCAGCTTTATTCACGATACCGAGAGCATGTTACTCACATGAAAGTCAAAGTAACAAGCCCACACAACTGTGGGTGAAGCGCAGTTCATCAATGAGTCTTTAACCACCTGGCACTTAACAGAGATAAGAATGTTTACAAGAACTCCTCAACCTAAACCATGTTTGTGTTTGTGTGCCAAGAGGTCACCATCATCTCCAATTGCCACAGAGGGGGTTTAGCCTAACACAGGGGTTATCTTAACATTCCTAAGGTAAAGGATGGCAACTAGATTTTTAATACGTACAGTACTGTAAGTTATACTGAAACAGTAATTCAATGAGAAACATACAATTTACCCCACAGGTTCAGTCATACAGAAAACAAACAAAGCACTATCTACAACTAGTCTTGCTGATCCTTGACTTACCACCTGACTATAACTGCCACTTGATTGGTTAAAAACAGCACTCACTGATGCACTTATTCTTATTGCACTCTTCTTATAGAACTGTTGTGAGAACTGCCTTAAAAGGCTTAAAATGTCACCATGTTGTAAGTCGCTTTAGCTAAAAAGCGTCTGCCAAATGTAATGTAATGTAATGTAATGAAATTTGTTTTGTCTTCCACCCTAAAGTTTGTGCTGCCTATGAATAATGTGCTTCATTATACTAATGCCCAAACATTGCTTACCAGACAATGTGATTTTCAGGCTGTAAAATGTAATAATTTGACAGGTTGGATTAAGCCCAGGCTAAAACCTCAGTGGAGATCTTCGTTGAAGGTCTTCTGCAGTATCAGACTATGCCTGGTCCTTATCCTTATTCAGGAAAACGGCCATAAAAAAATAAGTGGCTATACATCATAAGATGAATCTTTCCTAAAATATTGTGTTTGATGGTTAGGCTTTTCGACGTAACTACTGGATTGAATTCATTGAAACGGAAGATACCTGGAATGCCTCTCTTGAGGAATTGGAATGGTGAGTCCATGTCTCCCAGTGATCCCAAATGACAATCAATTGTAGGCTATTATATTTGCAAAGAGAGAGCATGATACAACACAAAATGGTTCACACCAGACTCAGATGAGTTATGCATGAGACCTTCCTGTTGTGTTTACACAAGCAGAGCATGGCTGTACTTTGCCACATATGTTCTCATGGCTTAAAGGAACACTTCCCCATTTTTTTCATATTAAACTATGTTATTCCCTTAACTAAGACGAGTTGATACATACCTCTCACATTTCAATGCGTGCACTTACTGGCTCTGGCGCGCGACATTACTTTGATAGCACTTAGCTAGCCCAGTTCATTCATTAGGATCCAAACAGAGATGAAGTTAGAAGCGACCAAACACCTCCATGTTTTCCCTATCAAAATACAGTTACACGAGTAGTCACACGACCAAGTATGGTGAGACAAAATAAAACATGGTGCATTTCTAAGCAGGTAAGAGGAATAACTACAGTATATTGTGTGGCGGAATAACAATTGGGAGCACCTAGACTCGGTCCAGTAATATCCTCACTCTTGCACTTTCAGTTTCAACTCGTCTTATAAGGGAATAACATAGTTTGATATGAAAAAACGGTGAAGTGTTCCTTTAACCTAAGTGATTTACCCACAGTTCAAAGTGTTGTGACGTTAACCGCAGAGATCATAGGAAAATCTGGAAATGACAAAGGTAATCAACAGCACGACACAGACGTGCATGGTGTAAATGTTAGCAACGTCTTTGTTAGTAAACATCACCAAGGTACATATATGTGATCTTGTGAAGTGCTGTCCCAATCCCAAATACCTCTCTGAGCCCATGTGGCCTCACACACTCACTCACTTAGCACCTGAGATCAATTAAGTATGTGAGTCTTCAGTCCTTAGTCCTCAAATTGGGATTGGGCCTGGGCCTATATTGCCAAAAGTATTTGGTCATCTGCCTTGACTTGCATATTAATTTAAGTGACATCCCATTCTTAATCCATAGGTTTAGGAGTGTGTTTATGGGAAGATGACCATTCTTCCAGAGGCGCATTTGTGAGGTCACACACTGATGTTAGACGAGGAGACTCTCAGTTCTTGTCTCAGCTCTATTTCATCCCAAAGGTGTCATGTTGGGTTGAGGTCAGAACTCTATGCAGGCCAGTCAGGTTCATCTACACCAAACTCTGTCATCCATCTTTATGGACCTTGCTTTGTGCACTGGTGCACAGTCATGTTGGAATAGGAAGGGATCATCCCGAGCTGGGCTTGGCCCCTAAGTTCCTGTGAACCGAGAGATTTTAGACGATTCCATGCTTTGGTGTAGATGAACTTGACTGGCCTGCACAGAGTCCTGACCTCAACCCAATAGAACACCTTTGGGATGAATTAGAGTGGAGACTGAGAGACAGTCTCCTCATCCAACATCAGTGTATGACCTCATAAATGCGCTTCTGGAAGATGGTAAAAAAAAAGTCTCATAAACACACTCCTAAACCTTGTGGGAAGCCTTCCCAGAAGATTTGAAGTTATATGGGTGGACCGACGTCGTATGACGTCGGCCCTGTGGGTTAAAGCAACACTAAAGAGTTTTTTGTTGATTGAAATAATGTTTCCAAAATCATTTCAGTGGTTCATCAACTTGTAACAGGGTGAACAGTACTTCTGTATTTGCTTCGCGGCCCTCCTCCGGCTATAACTGCACTATGTAAGTTTATCAGATCGGGTAGCGGATCTGTAGTTTGATGGTCAAAGTCAAAATTACAAATTTGACTTGCTTCGGTGTCGCAATACATCATACTTTCATAAAATCATGCAACATACTCTGCCTTTTCTGTGGACATCGTTATTTGCTGGATAAACAAATAGGATGTGTGCCACAGAGGAAAAGTGCTTTAGTGTTGCTTTAAGAATGGGAAGTTCATATGTGAGTAAAGACAAGTGACCCAATACTTTTGGCAATGTAGAAATGCATGTTTCAATCATTTCTCTAACATCACTCTATACTGTAAATTGTTTTGTACAGGAGAAGTGGCGGTACAATTTCACTGTCAGTACTGGAAAACTTGAGGGAGTCATATGAGCCAATGCAAAATGTCTTTGATGTCCTGAATGACGAGGATTCTCAACGGAGGTGGATTGGTACTGAGGAAATGACATCTAATGACTGGTGACCGCACAGAGTGGCATTTCAGTATTCCACTTATTTCATTAGGGGGGAATTATTAGGGTATTAAAAGAGTTGATCAGATAACATGCATCATTCATACAAAAATAAATTGTGACATTTTTGAAAACCCATGTTTACTCATTTTCTTACTTCACATTTGTTGTAGGCTACTCAGAAGTGCAGAGTGTTAATCAATAATCATTTTACTTTGGAGTTTAGTTCTCATAAGCACAGTCTAGCTGTGTTTTGTGCAGTTAAGAATGTTATGAAGACCAAAGGCCGAGGCAGGTATACTGTATGTTTTTGCCATGAAAAGTAAATTTATTTGTCACGCCACTGGATATGCTGAGGTACTAGAAATCATCTAGATCGGAAACTCACAAAATAGTCTTTCTTTAATGCTCAAAGGACATACATTACTGCATGTTCCGTTGTGTTGGAGAAACTACTGTATATTCACTGTTGACAGGCGGATGAACACAAAAATAGAGAACCATTTGCTCGTGGCAGGACACGGCTAGGGCCGAGGCTAGGTAGGCTAGCTAGGGCATACAGCCTGCTGGACAAGTGCAAAAAGTGCCCCGTCAACTAGACTCTTCACTCTCCTTCTCCTCTCTTCGGACTTCTCCGCTCGAGAGCCAGAAGATGTTTACTTTGAATTGCATTAAATAAAGTCAGAACCTTTACTTTTGGTTAGGGGTTTTGTTAAAAGACCGTCAAGAGTCCTTTTTGTGTTTTTTTTGCCTCCTCTGTGTCAACAAGATTGAACTCCTTACAACAGAGGCACAAGCCTACGGAGGGGGCCAAGCATAAGCTAGCAAGACGTCCGTTTGAGGGCTTACTTTCTGAGACACTGTATATGGGTCAAACTGGGTGTTCCAATGCTGCCTTGCGTGCAATTTGATTCACGCTGCTAAGGCAGCCTGGAAACTACCACCCTAAAATTTGCCTCAGATAGGGGACCAATCACAGAACAGGGGGGGGGGAAGCAAGACGATGATGAGGTATGCACAGACGCATTTGATAGACATCCGTGGTGCCCAATGAACGGATCTGGGCATTTTTTCCAAATACTAGAAAATGAACGTTTGGTTGCCAGACCACGTCTCATTGAGAAGTCGTTGACGCTAGCCAGGCCAGGGATAAACAGCCTACTGCACACTAACACATGCAAGAGTAGCAAACTCAGCTGTGTATTTTATCTAGGAAGGAATATCTGGTACTCCAGAACAGACACAAAACTATCTAGGCTTTGTTTAGCAGATGTATTTTCTGTAAAATAAGGTTTAGGGGTCTTTGGAGAGTCCGAATGCACATCACACAAGTAAGGATATGGAAATATATTCTTAAATATAGATGTATGTAACACAACAGAATATAAGTTATAAATGTCATCAGATCTGTGATATGCTACGCTGGCTATACAGATCTGTACTTGAGAAAACTTATATTGGCCCATTTTCATTGTGACTAGATTAAACCCTAACCCAGGAAGTCGGGAGTGGTCTCTATCGACTCGTATGGGCCCAAAGAATCTAGAAAGTTCACCGGTTCGGCAACCAGTGATATTTATCCTTATACCCCTGGCCCACAACAAACTCAGCCTAGAGTCCTTTGCAGACATGTGACATGCCACATGCATTGTTACATAAACAATCTCCTGTCTTCTCAAAAAGTCTAAAAAAAAGTAACCGAGACACTCATCCATGCCTTCATAACCTCCCGCCTGGACTACTGCAATGGTGTTCTGTCTGGACTGCCCACCAAGGCCCTTAGCAGACTCCAGTATGTTCAGAACTCAGCTGCCAGGGTTTTAACCCACACAAAGCCTTGGCAGCATATCACTCCCGTTCTCCAACAGCTTCATTGGTTGCCAGTTAAGTCACGCATCGCCTACAAGATCCTCCTGCTCACCTACAAATCTCTCCATGGACTCTCACCTCAATACCTCACTGATCTCCTCCACCCCTACACTCAGTCACGCTCCCTGCGGTCCTCTGACAAGGACCTGCTGGCCATTCCCCGCACCAGGTTGCGGACTTTTGGGGACAGGGCTTTTTCTGTCAATGCTCCCACACTCTGGAATACCCTACCACTCCATGTCCGCTCTGCCCGTCCCTGTCCATGTTCAAAAAGCACCTCAAAACATTTCTCTTCACAAAGTCCTTTTACCCCTAACACCCCCCCCCCCCCCCCTCTCATTTGTTAAGCGACCTTGGGTATTATGAAAGGCGCTATATAAATCCAAGATATTATTATTATTATTATTAAATACTGGGTGTTCTGTTTATTCTGTCCAAAAAGGGTTATGGTGGGTACCAATATTGTCGTCTGTACTGTTGGCTGCAACAATGACATGATCAGTGCAAGGTAACCCTGCAGCACACTGAACTTGGCTGTTCTGCTCAGGCACTGTTTTGTAAAAGATGGCCTTCTTAACTCACTCTCTGGCAAAGAAGACAGTTGCTCCCTAAAATGTGTTACCAGCTCCCCAATGGCTGTTTCAGCAATACCACTGTAATGCTTATTGTCCTCCAAAAGACCATGGGATTTTTTTGTCCTTTGGCACAGCTGTGACAAGATCCACCATCAACAGACCCTATCACTGTACCTGCACAGTTTGTCAACACTTTCTTCCCTTTATTAGAGTACTTACTGAAGTAAAAATGTTTCTTCAGGTACAGGTAATGTGGCTTAATATGCCTAGGACAGATATCTGGCAAATAAAGATGGTGTAGTCCCCTTTGAATGGCAGTCACAGACTGCAACTCAATGACTAGCCCATCCAAATCACCGGGTCCTCAATAGAGCAGGAATGCAGGGGATTTCGAATGTCTTCCGAAGAGAGAAATGTTTCTGCTCTCTTCAACACTATAAGCTGCATGGAGATTTGCGATCAGCGTCCTCCCTCCCTGTTGATACAGGTTCCATTTTGCGTTTGTTGCTAATGCTATTTGCTATTGTCTGCACTAACCCAAAGATGCTCTCTGTAGGTCTGAAAGGCACTCAAGTTAGATGTGTTTGATAAGGAGGCCCTTTCCCCCGGCTTTACAATTTCCTCTATTTTGCAGAATGCAGAGGTCTGTAAGTAAGAACTCTTGACCTCCTGTCAACCTTTAACCATAGTTACAAACCAACTTCTGCTAAAAGCGGAAACGTACCATGGGCGCAGTGATATCACGCGGCATCTGAAAATAGTCCCCATAGACAACAAGCAGTATAGTGCCAGTAGTTTGCAAGTTGCCTTGATTATTACGCCAGATGAGAGTGTAGTTCCATGTCAAATCAGCCTAGAAAAACGCCAGGTTTCATTTTCAGTTGGTCTTATTGCACTTTCTATCTTGAGAAGAGACATGTTTTAAATGGGAAAATTACTGGAAATCTTAGTCACTTTTTAAACATGATGCTACTGGTCTAATCCGATTCAATGATCTATGCTAGGCTGAAGCTAAAAGTTGTATCACCAGACTCACAGAATGGCTGGATGAACAGGAAAAAGGTGAATATAAATTGTTTTGCTCTAAGAGAGGTGGAAAATGAGCTTGTTTCCAAAAATGGCGGAATATCCCTTTAAGCCCGCCTACCGACTTTAAACTCTAAATATGATGTGATTGCCCGGTCGAAATGTAATTTCTTTAGCCCCCGAGAGACTACCCCGGGCAGCAAATTAGATGTGCTGCCGCTAGGGGCATCTAGATTTCTAAGCTATGGGCTAGCATGGAATCGGGGGGCGGTTTCACTAAGATAGTGACTATACACTAATCCAGCGAAACACGGAAGTAACACAACGCCGCCATTACTGCGTGCCTGGCTGCTAAGAAATTAGCCCGTTGGTTACATAGGCGGCTGTTGCAGAAGTTAGCTGTCATTAATACACGTCTTAATACCTTATGGTGTTAATAAATTACCTTCATTGGTAAGTTTTGGTACAGTCTGACATTGATCCAATGTTCCCTTTCACCTGACATTTTCATTCATGAGCAGTCCTCTCGTTAGACATTCTCTGACAGGATGCTTTCATTGAAAAGCACAGACAAGTGTCACTCGTCACACTCGCAGGCACGCAGTAATGGCGATATTCAAGATGGCAGCGCCCATAAAGTTCGCGCTGGATTAGTGTATAACTTAGACTAAGGGTATAGTCAGATTTAGCATAGACGATAATACTGCTGTACAAAGCAGTTAAGACACCGACTAAGTAGATGCAAAAATTGTGGGTATTTTAAGACTCATTTCAAAACAAAAAACATGGCTGACCGAGTGGACACTAACCACGCTGTAGCTTTTACTCACTCAGAGAACCTGTGCATTTTGGAGGAGTTAACACGTATAAAGACTTTTTTGTGTAATGCATGTAGAAGCCAGTGTGGTTGTTGTGTTGCTGGCTAACGTAACAAATAAATATTTTGCTCCCGTCTCGTCCTACCCATGTTCTATCCCACTTCGTCTATCGAGGCAGCGTAACGTTAGCTCAGAGACAGTTTATAAGACAATCTTTGGTTAGCTGGCTAAGTTACTTTCACCAACCTACCAGTCCGTATGCTCTTTTAATGTGTGCATGACACGTCTGAGGTCGTTTACATTTTATTCGTAGGCAGGAACATACAATGGCCGCGTTTCCCAAACGCGATCTTTCTTAAGGACTTAAGAAGGCTCCAAAGAAGGAATCGCTAAGAAGGAGCGCTAAGATACGGGTGTTTCCCAAACGCGCTCTTAACTGCCTTCTTAGGAGAACCTTAAGATCAAACCAAAGAAGCTTCGAAAGAAGTTCTTAACGAGAGCTGTTCACCTCGGTGGTGCTGAAACTGAATCAATCGATACCAGGCAAATCGATCACCCACCCCAATAAGCGCACAAGTCACACGCAGCGCCCCGTGGTCCCCCTACAGGTGCAATTAGGCTACGCATGTATCGTGTGTGCGTGCATGCGTTTGTGTGTGTGTGTGTGTGTGTGTGTGTGTGTGTGTGTGTGTGTGTGTAGGCCCGGGTGGCAAATCGGGAGATTCGGGAGGATTCCTGCGTAGACCGTTAACGTTTTGGGCCGTTGTGAATATCATGAGCTTAATTATTGTTTCTGAAGATAATTTGCTGCGCTCTTGCGGCACTTCTGCAGCCTGGGCTGTGTGGTCGCGGCTCCTTACGTCTGCCAAAAAACTCAAACTGATAAAACAGGGTGATTATCAATATAGCCTAGGTCTATTTTTTATTAGCTCAGGCCATTCATATATTAACTCATGCAAGACGCATCTCTCTCATAGATAGTGCGGTAGTAGGCATGTGATGTAGGCTAGTCTACTTTATTAATATCCGAGAAGATGTAACCCTCCAGCCCATGTGGCCTGCGAGTGGGGTGCACATAATATTATGCATTAATGTAAACCGGACTTTTACATCGCGGACTTTGGCAACGCCTAGAGTAGGCTACTGTAGCAGGTGAAGCCTCATTGGATTAGGTTCTTAGTTCAATTACATAGATGTTTCCTTGATATCCGTGGAATGCCACAGGGTTGTTGATGTTTTTTGTATGTGAAGTATTATAAACTCATATGCAGATGTGTTGAAAACCTAAACGTGTAATTCAATATTATTTTTTTAAGTCTATGTTTCTTGCGCCAGTGGTCCACAGCCGCGAGTGCATTGCAACATTGAAAATTGTTTTATTATTTAAAAAAGTGGAGGACACATTTCCCTGACGCAGCTTGATCACTAAAGCCTAGAAATCTAGGTGCCCCTAGCGGCAGGCTATGATCACTGAGCATTTGATCGCTAAGAAGGCTGTTAAGAGTGGGTCAGCTCGATCGTACGTTTCCTTCTTAGTGAAAGATCTTCTTAAGCTAAGAGCGACTTTGGGAAACACGTTTTTCTTTCACAGCGTTCTTAAGAGCGCTCCAAAGAAGATCTTGGCGTTAAGAGCTTCTTAACGTGTTTGGGAAACGCGGCCATTGTTAATTTAGCCAGGTTAGTTTAAAGCAGACGCTGTGACTATCATACTGTAGGACTGATTGCCCTACATTAGCTATCCATGTTAGCCTGCTTATTTCAAATGGATAAGCTTACGTTATTTAGCACCATTTCTGTTGTTACCATGATGATATAGCACTTTAGACCCATGTTAGCCTGGGGTTGAGGTGTCTATTTTACAGTCTTAACTTTTGTGAAACTGGCTTACTTGCATTAGCAGGGCTGCCAAGTCTCACGCTTTGAGCGTGACAGTCACGCAATTTGACCCATTCTCACGCCACACGCCATACTTGACATTTCTCACGCAAAATATTTCCCCATTCAGTGCACTATATATATATATTTTTTCATGATGATAAACTTTGGTCATTGCCAAGCCGTAGTTCGAGCTCTGATTGACTGACAACAATAACCAATCCATCAGTCCTTTGTGCCTAAATCTCACCAACCACGGAAGGCATCACGCAATATAAACAAATCAGAAGCAACGTAAGGCGGGTCTTGGCGCCTCTAACTTATCTTTCAAACACAACAGCGCCGACAATTAGATTTAAAACGTTCTCCTGCTTGCTAGATTTTGTTCACAGTTGATTCGCTGTTTCTCCTTGATTTTCCAAGTTACTGTAACATTAAGGCTGCTAAGTCTATCATTGTCCTATACTTGTTGCAGAGCTGTGTAACATGTATTTGCCTCTTTCTTGATAAGTTCACACTTGAAAAATCGACTCTAATCGGAGCTGCCAAATGTCGCGCTTTGAGTGTGACAGTCAAAAAAAATTTCGCCGCCGACCTGTGATCGGCGGATGAACTCTCACGCTTGCCATTTTCTGAAACTTGCCAGCCCTGCATTACACTGGTCTATAAAGAAACTTGACCTATCTTAACCCATAGACCTGTCTACCTTAGTGAAACCGGCCCCGGGACTCAAATAAAGAGAGCCTCAGTTTGTCCCCGCTTGGTGATACCCAATGACATAATATGGAGGAAGGGAACCATGGACTCAGGTAGAGAAAAGGGGAGCGTACCTATGTTGCCCACTTTGTATGGGACCGGGGAACATAGGACCCTTTTTTTCATACATATTAAAAAGGGTCCTACTGTATGTTCTCCGCTTATCAGCCATAGCCTTGCAGATCTAAGATAAGCACACACACACCACAGCGATCTCAAATGTGGGAGCCCTGTAAACACCAGAGTGGACACGAAACGCAACAAACAGATAAACAGACACACACATAAAGACACAGACACACACACATAGATAAACACACCAACTCACACATAAAAACATACATTTCCTGAGGAAACTGAAACAGGCCTCACGTCATACCAGCATCCTCACCTCATTCTATAGGGGAGCAGTGGAGAGTGTATTGACCTATGCAATCTCCACCTGGTTCTCCAGCTGCAGAGTGGCAGATAAGGCCCCCCTCCAGAGAGTTGTGAGGTCAGCGGAAAAGGTCATTGGAGTCTCGCTTCCTTCTGTCCAGACCAGGACCTCTTTCTGAGCCGCTGCAGAAATAGGGCCTTGAACATTGTAAAGGACCTTACACACCCTCTCAACTGCTTTCTTCAACTTCTTCCCTCCCAGAGGCGCTACCGGAGCATAACATGCACCACCACTAGCTACTGAACAGCTTTTTGCCCCAAGCTGTCCGGCTGCTAAACATAGCAGGACCATATTAGCCTACTGGCTATGAAATGAGCAATGACACTTCTTAATCGGCATATCCTATTATTTAAAATATTTACATTTAGGGGAAGTATTTGTATTGTTATAACTATTTTATACTGTTTATATATACATTTTTAAGTACAACAGTCATCTCAGTATCCAGGTGGATATGTATGTGTGTATATGAATGATGTATGATATATTGTCTGGAGCTTGGAGAAACGCATTTTCGTTGTGGTTTTTTTTTACCTTGGTAATGAACAAATGACAATAAATCTAATCTTAATCTGAATCTGATACACACACACACACACCCCATTATCCCCACATACATACTCACAAGCGAACACACATATTACACAAAAACAAACACACTATGCATACTCTCATCAACACACACACACACACACAGATTGAAAGAGTAGGGGCTGGAGTAGGAATTTTGTAGTGCTTTGTGGTATATCTAGTTTTCTCAGCAATTTGATACATCAGCTCATGTGGCCAGGATAACGTGTTGTGCTACAATGACATGTTTGACATGTAAATATGTCATGCATATTTGTATTTATTTGTCTCAAATTTATATCAGAGTGACAACTCTGCAAGCGGCCGCATCTGTCGAAGAAATGTCATCAACGCAGACAATAACACCGACTCCTGAGCATACGGTTGAATATACTGCATGAACGCCAAAGACGTACGCACCTACACTGAGAAACTTCTACAATATAGTGAATAAGCCTACCTCTAACATGATAGCTTTTGACCTGCAAATATACAGTAAAATCACATGTTTAAAATAAGTCAGCCTATCCACCTTATTCCTTAACCCGGAAATATGTATCGTTGCGATGGTTACGATACTGTTTTCAACTTCCGTTCATTCTGTTAACATGTGCGTTCTCCGTAGCGAACTAGATTATGCCTCAACTTAGATTTCTTTCGAAATGTTGACAATTCTGCCCTCGGGATGTATATACTACATCATATATAACCGATATAAAATAGAAAAGTTTACTTCTATATGCGTTATGATATGTTAAGCACCGTAAACCGTCACGTTAAAACAAATACAATGCAGCTTCGCCGGAAATAGAAAACCGTTTCGGTGTCATGGCGACCCCCATTGTTGGCTGCGGAATATCGTGGATAACACAGAGCAATTGTAACGTCATCATGCTCAATCTTCAATGAGAGAACGTGAATGATCACCATGAAAACACAGCTATTATGACGTAATACAACTGATATTGTGATCTGTCTGAGATTCCACTTCCAAACTTCACAAAATAAATATTTTAACACTTAAATAGTTCTGTATTACTACATTTCTCTGAGTTTGGTACATATCTCAGATCAGTTTTTAAAGAGACCGCTACTTTTTCATAGTCATAAAATCGCTCAGAAATTGTTGTTTTGCTTGACTGACCAGTTTCATCAAAAACAGTAATATTTCCTCCCGCCCCCAGTGTCCCTATCCGCTATTGCAACCTTGCAGTTTCTGCAGGAGACGATCACTCCTAGTTTACATCTGGAAGTCTGAGACTCGTATAAGGAACAAGAAGAACCACGCTTGCAATTTATTTATTTGTATATAGCCTATATGTATAAATATACACGCTAAAGCTGTCGGGGAAGCTCTGCAGAGAAATATGCAAGCATAAAACGAGCAAAAACGAGAAACGAAACCAGCGATGAAATCGCCAATCCTGCATAGTTCCTCTTTAAAATGTTCACAACCTCCATATGATAGTGATTATTGCATCTTGGTAACTACGTGAATTTTGTAATGTATTCACCCGTTTTTTGTTTAAGGTTGTTGAAGATTGTTAATCTTCTACCAAGACAACTTTGAAAAACAATTAATACCCAAGGTTTTATTCACACTGCTCTGAGGCTGCACTTCAAGTCGTTCACCTCCCGAGACATGTTCAGCAGCTGCAAGGCGACACACAGGGAGTTAACGCCTGAGGCTCAAATAGAGAGGACCATTGTAGTGGATGCAGGGCGACACATCAAGTCAAGTCACTTTTATTTATTTATATAGCGCATTTTTGTATGCTCAGTACGGAAAAGTATAAAAGCAACTTGCAAACTACTGGCACTACTACTGCTTGTTGTCTATGGGGACTATTTTCAGATGCTGCGTACGATATCACTGCGCCTACGTTTGCAAGTTGCCTTGATTATTACGCCAGATGAGAGTGTAGTTCCATGTCAAATCAGCCTAGAAAAACGCCACGTTTCATTTTCAGTTGGTCTTATTGCACTTTCTAACTTGAGAGGAGACACGTTTTAAATGGGAAAATTACCAGAAATCTTAGTCACTTTTAAACATGAAGCTAGCAGGCGAGAAGCTAATGGTCTAAGGGCCGTTCACACCAAGAACGATAACGATAACGATAACTATAAATAAATATCGCTCTCGTTAATATGAATGGCAACGTTCACACCTAAACTATAACGATAAAGGGCCGTTCACACCAAGAACGATAACGATAACTATAACCATAACGATAAAAGCGTCCACACTGGCCTACGATAAGAAAAGTCTCTCCTCATGTTAATGTGATGGCTTAATGTGATGGCTAGAATATTATGGGTTCTGATTGGCTGTTAGCTTTTTATCGTTCTCAAAATCGCTCTGAAAGTGATCAACAACGATATCGTTCTTCATATCGTTATCGTTATAGTTTAGGTGTGAACGTTGCCATTCATATTAACGAGAGCGATATTTATTTATAGTTATCGTTATCGTTCTTGGTGTGAACGGCCCTTAACGACATGAAGAACGATATCGTTGTTGATCACTTTCAGAGCGATTTTGAGAACGATAAAAAGCTAACAGCCAATCAGAACCCATAATATTCTAGCCATCACATTCATTAACATGAGGAGAGACTTTTCTTATCGTTGGCCAGTGTGGACGCTTTTATCGTTATGGTTATATCGTTATCGTTCTTGGTGTGAACGGCCCTTAATCCGATTCAATGATCTATGCTAGGCTGAAGCTAAAAGTTGTATCGCCAGACTCACTGGATGGACGGGAACAAGGTAAATATTGATTTTTTGCTCGAGGGGAGGTGGAAAATGAGCGTATTTCCAAAAATGGCGGAATATCCCTTTAATTCCAACGACTACAACACATTAGTCGCGATAGTGACGTTAGCCCACTTTACAGGCAGTCAGCCACAGCCACCGGCACCAGCAACAGCAGTCTGAACTTCCCCCCTTGCCGGTGAAAATACCATGAGAGCATTTAAACACTCCAAATAAGTGGTATTCGTCCATAGACTGTACATAAACTACAGTAAAGTGACATAGTTGGCAGCAAGATGTAACCGCTAACTAGCATAACAACTAGCTAAGCGAGCCGCTTGTTAGAGGGGATGCATCCCCTCTATTGAAATCCGGTCGCTTCTTATTATTAGAGGGGATGCATCCCCTCTATTGAAATCCGGTCGCTTCTTATTAGAGGGGATGCATCCCCTCTATTGAAATCCGGTCGCTTCTTATTATTATAATAATTATTATTATTCTTTTTACCTTTTTGTGCGCGCTATTCAGCCCGAACCGCTTAACGTACAAACTTGGTTGAAACACCGTTCTGTAGATCTTCCAAATATCTACTAGACAATCTATTTGACATTTTTGAGAAGTTTATACTTTTTGAGATATTTGTAATTAAAAGTGTATTTTTCCCCCATAGACTTTAATGGAGAATGTGATGTCATAATGAGCCAGAACTCTCAGTTCCCAGTCTAGTTAGAACACTGCCCTGTGAATCCAACTGTCACTTTTAATCAAAGATTCTAGAACAGAGTTCCACTTTAGAATGTTTGGCTTTAAGCATCTCTCTCTCTCCCTGAACTACACATCCTATTGAAGTGTTTCCTGTGTGTCAAAAAAAAAAGTCTACCCAGCAGATTGCATCCCCTCGTGTAATTCCTCGGGAATTGCATTTCTAGTTATTACAGTGCATGAAAATGCACTGTACTGTTCTTCCAAGGCTTCTTCTTCTTATTATTATTATTCCGCTGATCAAATTCATTTTTTCTATTCAGCTTGAACCGTTTAACTTAGAAACTTCATTCAAACGTCGCAACGTAGGTCTTAAATAGGGGAAGGCTGCTAAGTATTTTTCAACTTTGTAACTTTTATACTTTTTAAACTATAAATTAAAAACTATTACAAATTTCCCCATAGACTTAACATTGGCCTCTATGACATCACAATCGGATCATTAAGCAATTAGAATCTTATGCCAGGTGGCCAGCCCCACCTGCAGCAGCTCTCTCTCTCTCTCAGGCTACATACGCTGGCTCTCTTAAGACTAGACAGTTAAATTGATTACACCTGTATCTGTATCCACTACTCTCAGTAGAGAGCTGTGTCTCTCCAGTCTACAAGAATATAAGGCACATTCCATCCAACTTTCTATCCATTCATCTTCTTCAGACCATTCACTCATCCACCCATTAAACTGTCTATCAACATCTATTAAACAATCTGCCTATCAACATCCATTAAACTCTCTGTCTATCAACATTAGACTATCTACATTCAACTTTTAAATGATTTACTCTGTCTCAGGCTTTAAGCACACTCTCTCTTAAGACTAGCCAGTTAAATTGATTACACCTGTATCAACTACTCTCAGAGAGCTGTATCAGTGTCTCTCTTAACAAGAATATAAGGCACATTCCATCCAACCTTCTATCCATTCATCTTCTTCAGACCATTCACTCATCCACCCATTAAACTGTCAATCAATATCTATTAAACAATCTGCCTATCAACATCCATTAAACATTCTGTCTATCAACATTAACTAGAAATGCAATTCCAAGGAATTACCAGTGCATGAAAATGCAAAAATAGATAGATAATGTAGATATGGTTACTAAGGTGTAGCTAGGGTAAACATGGTGGTTGCATAGTTTACAGAGAGTTGATAGTGTGAAGGTAGACAGTTTAAAGATGAAACGTTCCAGTTCTAACTTAACTAATGATTTCTATTCATGTTAAAATGTTGATTAGCTAACTTAGGTAATGATTTCTAGCAGTTACGTTAAAATGCTTATTTTGCTAGCAATGCTAACTTTACTAACAATGCTAACCAGGTTGATTAGCTAACTTAACCGATGATTTCCAGCAGTAATGCTAAAAATGTTAACTATGCTAACAATGCTAAATTTGCTAACAATGCTAACCAGGTTGATTAGCTAACTTAGTTGATGATTTGTTGCAGTTATGTTAAAAATGCTAACTATGCTAACTATGCTAACCATGTTAACTAGCTAACTTGCTAGTGAGGACTTTTATTTTGAAACATTTGTTGCTAGGGTATCCATGGTGGCCACTATCAGGAAACAAGAAGTTACTGCAGTATAATCATGTTGGTTGCTATGGAAACGGTCATAAACACTTAATTTTAATAGTTGCTATGTTGGTTGCTAGGTACATGGAGGTTTCATGTAGTTGACTGGAGGCATAGTGGATGATAACTGACAGTTGGAATGGTTGAACAGTTCAATAGTTGAGTAGTTTCAGTGGTTAAATGATTTAATAGTGTATTATTGCAGTGAGGACCTTTATTTTGAAACAGTTGTGGACAGAGGAAGTAGTGAAACAGGATCTGTAGTCTTAATGAGATTGTATGCTAAAGCCTGAGACAGAAGGTGCCTCTCATATATAGCGTTTACGTGTCCTCTCTCGCTCCTCACTGATCTACATAAAGAATGATGGAGCGGCAACAATGGGATAGTCTAGCCCTTCTTCTATCTTTCTTTATGTAGATCATTGAGGATCGAGGAGCGAGGGAGGACATATAAACGCTGCTTGAGAGGGACCCACAGTAAATACTTTAAAAGTTGTATATAGTCTAATTAATGTTGATAGACAGAATGTTTAATGGATGTTGATAGGCAGATTGTTTAATAGATATTGATTGACAGTTTAATGGGTGGATGAGTGAATGGTCTGAAGAAGATGAATGGATAGAAGGTTGGATGGAATGTGCCTTATATTCTTGTTAAGAGAGACACTGATACAGCTCTCTGAGAGTAGTTGACACAGGTGTAATCAATTTAACTGGCTAGTCTTTAGAGAGCCAGAGTGTACTCTTAAAGCCTGAGACAGAGTAAATAATTTAAAAGTTGAATGTAGATAGTCTAATTAATGTTGATAGACAGAGAGTTTAATGGATGTTGATAGACAGATTGTTTAATAGATGTTGATAGACAGTTTAATGGGTGGATGAGTGAATGGTCTGAAGAAGATGAATGGATAGAATGTTGGATGGAGTGTGCCTTATATTCTTGTAGAATGGAGAGACACAGCTCTCTACTGAGAGTAGTGGATACAGATACAGGTGTAATCAATTTAACTGGCTAGTCTTAAGAGAGCCAGCCTGAGACAGAGTAGATTGTTTAAAAGTTGAATGTAGAGCGTCTAATTGATGTTGATAGGCAGACTGTTTAGAATGGGTGGATGAGTGAATGGTTTGAAGAAGATGAATGGATATAAAGTTGGATGGAATTAGGAGGACTTATTTTGATACTGTTGTGCGCAGAGGATACAGGGGAACAGAATATGTAGTCTTCAGAGAGATTGTATGCACTAGCCTGAGAGAAACTGACAGTTGGTGCCCAGGTGGCTGACCAGCTGGAGTAAGATTCTAATTGCTGCCATGATGTCATAATGAGCAATGTTAAGTCTATGGGGGAAATTGTAATAGTTTTTAACTAATAGTTTAAAAAGTATAAAAGTTACAAAGTTGAAAAATACAAAGCCCACATCGCGTAAGTAAGACCTACGCGACAAAATTTGAATGGTGTTTCTACGTTAAGCGGTTGAAGCTGAATTGGCTGCGTTAGAAGAAGAATAATAAGAAAAAGCCTAGGAAGAACAGTACAGTGCATTTTCATGCACTGTAATTAGACTATCTACATACAACTTTCAAAGTATTTACTGTGGGTGCCTCTCAAGCAGCGTTTATATGTCCTCCCTCGCTCCTCGATCCTCAATGATCTACATAAAGAAAGATAGAAGAAGGGCTAGACTATCCCATTGTTGCCGCTCCATCATTCTTTATGTAGATCAGTGAGGATCGAGGAGCGAGAGAGGACGCGTAAACGCTATATGAGAGGCACCTTCTGTCTCAGGCTTTAAGCATACAATCTTATTTAGACTACAGATTCTGTTTCACTACTTCCTCTGTCCACAACTGTTTCAAAATAAAGGTCCTCACTGCAATAATACACTATTAAATCATTTAACCATTGTAACTACTCAACTATTTAACTGTTCAACCATTCCAACTGTCAGTTATCAACTATGCCTCCAGTCAACTACACGAAACCTCCATGTACCTAGCAATCAACATACCAACCATTAAAATTAAGCGTTTATGACCGTTTCCATAGCAACCAACATGATTATGCTGCAGTAACTTCTTGCTTCCTGATAGTGGCCACCATGGATACCCTAGCAACAAATGTTTCAAAATAAAAGTCCTCACTAGCAAGTTAGCTGGTTAGCATGGTTAGCATAGTTAACATTGTTAGCATAGTTAGCATTTTTAGCATAACTGCAAAAAACATCTAACTAAGTTAGCTAATCAACCTGGTTAGCATTGTTAGCAATTTTAGCATTGTTAGCATTTTTAGCATTATTGCTAGAAATCATCAGTCAAGTTAGCTAATCAACCTGGTTAGCATTGTTAGTTTAAGTTAGCATTGTTACCATAGTTAGCATTGCTAGCATAGTTAGCATTTTTAGCATAACTGCTAGAAATCATTAGCTAAGTTAGCTAATCAACCTGGTTAACACTGTGAGCATAGTTAGCATAGTTAACCTTTTTACCATTACTGCATGAAATCAGTAGCTAAGTTAACCAATCAACCTGGTTATCATTGTTACCATAGTTAACATTTTAACATGAATAGAAATCAGCAAATCAAAATGTTTCAGCTTTAAACTGTCTACCTTCACACTATCAACTCTCTGTAAACTATGCAACCACCATATTTACCCTAGCTACACCTTGGTAACCATATCTACATTATCTATCTATTTTTGCATTTCATGCACTGGTAATTCCTTGGAATTGCATTTCTAGTTATTATTATTATTCTTTTTACCTTTTTGTGCGCGCTATTCAGCCCGAACCGCTTAACGTACAATCTTGGTTGAAACACCGTTCCGTAGATCTTCCAAATATCTACTAGACAATCTATTTGACATTTTTGAGAAGTTTATACTTTTTGAGATATTTGTAATTAAAAGTGTATTTTTCCCCCATAGACTTTAATGGAGAATGTGATGTCATAATGGGCCAGAACTCTCAGTTCCCACTCTAGTTAGAACACTGCCCTGTGAATCCAACTGTCACTTTTAATCAAAGATTCTAGAACAGAGTTCCACTTTAGAATGTTTGCCATACAATCTGCATACAAAGCATACAATCTGGCTCTCCCTGAACTACACATCCTATTGAAGTGTTTCCTGTGTGTCAAAATAAAGTCTACCCAACAGATTGCATCCCCTCGTGTAATTCCTCGGGAATTGCATTTCTAGTTAGAGTGCATGAAAATGCACTCTACTGTTATCCGGTTTCTTCTTATTATTATTATAGGCGATTATTCTTCTTCTAACGTTTTTGTGCGTGCAATTCAGCTTCAACCGTTTAACGTAGAAACTTAATTCAAACTGCGCTGCGTAGGTCTTACTTAGGTGACTTCAGCTATGTATTTTTCAACTTTGTAACTTTTATACTTTTTGAACTATTAAATAAAAACTATTAAAATTTCCCCATAGACTTAACATTACATTATGACATCATAATAGGGCAATTAGAATCTTATGCCAGGTGGCCAGTCCAGCTGCAGCAGCTCTCTCTCTCAGGCTTAAAGCATACAATCTCTCTCTGCGAAGACTACATATCCTGTTAACCGTTTCCTCTTTCCACAACTGTTTCAAAATAAAAGTCCTCACTGCAATAATACACTATTGAATCATTTAACCATTGAAACCACTCAACTATTTAACTGTTCAACCATTCCAACTGTCAGTAATCATCAACTATGCCTCCAGTCAACTATATGAAACCTCCACGTACCTAGCAACCAACATAGCAACCATTAAAATTAAGCTTTTGTGACAGTTTCCATAGCAACCAACATGATTATACTACAGTAACTTCTTTATTTCTGATAGTGGCCATCATGGATACCCCAGCAACAAATGTTTCAAAATAAAAGTCCTCACTAGCAAGTTAGCTAGTTAGCATGGTTAGCATTGTTAGCATAGTTAGCATTTTTTAGCATAACTGCTAGAAATGATTAACTAAGTTAGCTAATCAACCTGGTTAGCATTGTTAGCATAGTTAGCATTTTTAGCATAACTGTTAGAAATGATTAGCTAAGTTAGCTAATCAACCTGGTTAGCATTGTTAGCATAGTTAGCATTTTTAGCATAACTGCTAGAAATGATTAACTAAGTTAGCTAATCAACCTGGTTAGCATTGTTAGCATAGTTAGCATAGTTAGCATTTTTAGCATAACTGTTAGAAATGATTAGCTAAGTTAGCTAATCAACCTGGTTAGCATTGTTAGCATTTTTAACAACTGCTAGAAATCATTAGTTCAGTTAGAACTGTAATGTTTAAGCTTTAAACTGTTTACCTTCACACTATCAGCTTTCTTTAAACTATGCAACCACCATGTTTACCCTAGCTACACCTTAGTAACTATATCTACATTATCTACTGTATCTATACATTTTTGCATTTTCATGCACTCGTAATTTCCCTGGAATTACATTCTCTAGTTTATTCATTCTTATTCAATTCAGTTGTTGTTGGTAATGTTCCAAAGTTACTAAAAATAAAAATGTTCTGGGACCATTATATTGCCTGTATGTAGCTCATGTATCAAATATAAATATACATTTCATTTTTATATGTATTTTTATTGCATTTGTATGTCTACATTTGATTTATTTTCAGTCTTTGCCATTCTTAGTTTGATGAAGATCTGTTTTCTTATTTATTCATTCTTATTCAATTCAGTTGTTGTTGGTAATGTTCCAAAGTTACTAAAAATAAAAATGTTCTGAGACCATTATATTGCCTGTAGTTCATGTATCAAATATAAATGTACAGCATAATACATATAACATATGTAGTGCACTTATATCAGAATGATTACATGGAATGGATGCAATTTAAAGAGGATTACCGCGGGGTCTTTTTTTTTTTTTTGCTTTATTTTTTTTTTCTCTTTTGGGGGGGGGGGGGCGCGCAAAATCTCAATATCGCCTAGGGCAGCAAATGGGCTAGAACCGGCCCTGTCATTTGCCGTACATCTCCTATCTTTCTGCCGTCCGTCATGGTGCCGTCCGGCGCTGTCACGTCACTTTGTGACGTTTCAGCAAGGGGTGAATTCCTTAACCCGGAAATCTGTATACTGTTTTATATTTCTGTTCATTCTGTAACATGCGTTCACAGTATGCAAACTAGAATATGCTTCAACAAGATTTCTTTCGAAATGTTGACAATTCTGCCCTCAGCATGGATATACTACATAATATATAACCGAAAAGAAGAAAAGTTAATTCACTTTTATGTGCGTTATGATGATATGTTAAGCACTGTCAACCGTCTCGTTAGAATAGATCACAACGTTCCGTTTACTTCCCATCGTTCGTGCGCAGACTTTGTGACGTTAGCCATCCTGTAACTTGCTGTAACTGATAGATGGGTCACACAGAAATTTGACATTTGTGACACTGTTATGTTTGATGTAAAGACACGGACAAGTTTCACTGCAGCTTCACTTTTACTCCAGCCTTCAACATATGTACAACGTGGAGAGTTCAAACCCAATACGAAACTCCCCGGTACGCGCATGCGCACTTACACATACATCACAGACACCGAGTTTTTTATTAGGTTCACTTGACTCTAGGTAATGCTTTACCTTATCATACAGTATGCTACCATAGGCTACATAGCTTTTTCACTTATATTGCTAATGGTTTTCGTGCAGGCTGGACTGAGCTTCTTATCCAAACATTACGGGAAATCTCCCTATTGTGCGTCATCGAACGTTAGCTTCCCTCCAACCGACATGCTAACTATACTTCTTTACGGGAAACCAACGTTATATACAAGGAAGACATTAATTAGTTGTGCCTTCTATACCCTATATAGAATATACAGAAGCTACAACGGCGACACAGGGCACATGTTACCTGAAGTTATGGGATCTCAATCTGCAATCTATGGCTGTCCTATGGGGGTTAGCAGAGCGTTAATAACCAGCTCCATCCGTGTTTCTACTTCCGGGAATTTTCCTGCCCCCTTGATTGTTGGCTAGTACAGAATGTGAATAGCACTCATGATTGTGGGGTTGGTAATGGATATTCTCAACGGCCTCCGTGGCCTCCGGCCTCGTGGCTACGGCTGAACAACACCCGTGGGAATATCCATTACCAACCCCACGATCGTGAGTGCTATATTGCTTTTATAAAACAATTCTACCACTTATTTTGCGTTCATTTCCCATTGTAGTGTAAACGTTTAAATCGCTAAAACTGTTGACGAAAAGCCAGACGTTAGTTCTATCTCTCCCGTTGTCAAGCGTGCATATCCCAGTATTCTGATGAACCTTACACATGTCCTAACAGGATCTGAGTGAGCGACTGTCAATGTTGTAGGTCTACATTAGGAAGGAATCCATTAAATATGCCCTTCTATTGCGTCGTATCATTCAAAACAGCAGAGGAAAGTTAGTGACAGAAAGAAAATAGAAACCGGGCGTCGCACTGCTCGCGCCGCTTGCAGTCAGGACACTCCAATTGAAAACAATGTAGCCTAAGCTCGCACTTCGTCTGTTTAGGACATGGTTTTTAGGCTGGGTGAACCATGCCTGAACTTCCAGGGAATTTGAATTTCGCTCGGCAGCTCAGGCTGGACACCAGCAGATCTATTTTCGCTGTTTACTGCCAGAACCTTTGGCTCCAATCAGAAACGGCCATAGTCCTGGCAAGCTATTGGCCGGTGACGTGCCGAAAACGAAACTTAAGCGACGCGAAGTGCAGTAGAAACAAAGCGCAGCCTCGCCAGACTAATGTTCAATCTTAAAAGATTGAGTTTAGTATGGTGAAAACCAGACTACATGGTTTTAGCGGTAACACTTTACATTACAGATCGGTAATAAGTGGGTAATGTTATGCTAATATGTATGCAAATTAATAGTAATAATATTTTTGAACCACATATTACAAATAATTAATGTGTAATTTCTAGACAATTACTGTGCAATTACCACAACAATGCAAATAACATGGATTTAAGGGTAAAATAAAATGGTAATAACTGCTGTAAATATGTACTTACCGAGGTCACATATTATGTATTACATATTAAGTAAATCCTAAATATTTATTGCTTTGGTAAGTACATACTTACAGCAGTTATTACCATTTTATTTTACCCAAGTTATTTGCATTGTTGTTGTATGGTAATTACACATTCATTTGTAATATGTGACCATTCAAAGCGAAATCAGTCGTTTTGCGCACAACGTTATTTTGAGAAAATCAGCAATAACAAACTTCCGGGTTAAAATGTTGAATTTCACGTTTTTGCATAATTCGACTGTATACAGTCTACAGTTTCATATCGTGAACGCATTTCACGGAAAAACATACATTTTGACTGTAAAACCCGGCGAAGATTCAACACATTTGCTGTCATTCCCGTTGTGCACGCGCCGCTAAAAAAGGTGATTTCTCCTCTTCTGGCATATCGTGACAGGAGAACCATGTCAACTTTGGATGCGGTTATCTTAGCGATAGTTTGTGTAATACCCTCGATATACATATCGTTGGAAAGCTTAGTTTATGGCCGTTCACGTGAGCACAATAACTTAATTTAATACATTTTACTGAAACGACTGGTTCTGCTTTACAGGGTCACATATGTGATCTAAAAATATTATTACCATGAAATTGCATATATATTACAATAAAATTACCCACTTATTACCGATCTGTAATGTAAAGTGTTACCGTTTTAGCTTTGAAACATCACTAAAATCCATCTCCGTCATACACTATGTTCTGAGCGTCTGTATTTCAGCTTGGATGCAATGTGACAGTTCATTTAAATTTCACAACTTCACAATGCATAGCAGAGTGATTTATTACTGACTGTTGTAATTACTTAACTATTCTGAACATTCAAAATTCATTAAATTAAAGGGTCACTGCACCCTAAAATAGGTTTTTTGAGCTGTTGATTGATTGAAAATACTCATAAGTGGTGAACTGTACTATTACCAGGGTTAATATTGACAAAAATCGTGTTTCTCGACAAAAGTAACATTTCGTCTGATTTTGTATTGGAAATATTGCTCTCTCGCGCATACTACCGTTTGAAAACATGCCATGGCATGTTGGTCCAAAATACTATTGGAATGCTGACGTTGTCCTGCACTTCTAGTCCAACACTACGTCACCGGGTCGTTACAAATTAGGACTGAAACGCCCCAACACCTGCTGCTCTGATTAGCCTACCTGTGATAAGCCATGTCTGCAGCACTCATTCCCAGATTGACACGAAATCACCATGGTTGATTGGTTGCAGCAGTGCTGCACTCTCTCTCCAATTTTCAGAACGTCTCGCCCATTTTGAAAGCCGTTTTCAGAAATGTGAAGTGGGTGGAGTTATGGGGTGAAGTGACTCTTTAAGTATAACTAAGTGGTCAAATCAAAACATTTGAACTTATTATAAGAAAAATACCTCATGTTAGCGTCAGATAGCTAGCTAGCATAGTTTGATTATGTAGCCTACATGTATAGGTTAGTTAAGGTGTAATTTGGCTGCTGGTAGCCTAATCTATGGATGAAATAGTATCTTACAATTAATTTATTGATTAACAGCTTGTCTGGTGATTTGGCTATTAATGTATGAAGCAATAGTTTTTTTAGGAGGGGGCATATTACCCCACCCATGGGGGGCATTTTGCCCAACTGCTGGGGTAAAATGCCCCCTTTGTATACATTTTATTTTTGTCAAAAATCTAATTAAATAAAAAGTCTAGGCAGTTTTCATAGTTGGTTTATATTTAATGTAATTGCCACTCATAACCATGATAATAATTCGGAACACATTTAGCTTTTGTTTCACAGTATGCCACATTTTCCTTAGGGGGAGCGTTTCCCCCCACTCTACCCTATCTCTGGCTGACATGGTCAAAACATAGACTGTAAAAAATAGGGTCAAAACTGCACGAAATTGGAAGTGTAGGATCATTATGACACTCTCTGAATGCATGCCAAATTTCATGGAACTCCGTTCATGGGCAGCCATACAATAAATTAATTTAAGTGTACATTTAGTGACTGTACACATCCACTGGCCTAGATGGCCGGACACTGTGAATATCTCGAGAATCGTAACATTTTGCTTTGTTTTTTCGTTCAGAGTGCTCTATATTTTGTTCACTGTAAGCAATACAGTAACACTTTTTCTGTTCGATTATATTGTAAACAGTATTTCCACTTGTAGTAAACAGTAAAGGGGAAAAACTGATTTGCTTTTTACTGGAATACTTATGAATGTGAGCATGTTTTGCATGCAAATACCTATTAATGAAACATAAAACTCTATGCAGTTTTTTGTAATGTCAACAATAGTATTTTGATTGACTGCATGTACCTTGTGAAGTAGAAACAAGTTCTATTCTTTGACAGAATAATTTCATTTCAGTCAGATTTCCTGTGTTTTGGTAAAGTTATTGTGTGCAGAGAAATGAAGAGTTAGTATTTATTTAACGAAATGTGTTTTAGAAGAAAATTAGCCATTTGTCCAATTGTGTTTTGTAGGTATGAGTCTGTGTAAAGAGTTTAGAAAAAGTATCAGAAGTATGGGTAAGCACTTGTCAGCGATTGAAAAAAACTAATAGTGCCACCTAGTCAAAAATGAAAAAGCAAACATGAGGCATTGTAATCGCAGGTATCTGACACACACATAAACACGCCCACACACACACACACACACACACACACACACACACACACACACATCACATTACCACATCACACACACTCACAAGCGAAAACTCATAGACAGAGACGCACACAAACACAGAAGCAAGCAAACACATGCACACACTCATTATGACCGCCGCTAGCATAGCTAGCGAAGCGGTCATATAGTTGTTGTCAGTTTTTTTTTTTTCCCGTAATTTTTCAACGATTTTTTCAACGATTCCCGGGACACCGTAACACCGGAGCGCATGAAACATGGTGGGCATGTAGCCCCAGTAGACTTCTATGAAAAATTTTCATTTCGTCCCCGGGGGTCACTCCACCCCCGCGCTGCCCCCGCCCGAAACACAAAAATGACAGTTTTTCCTACATAACTACCTGAACCGTGGCACCGAGGATGACAAAATGTTTATGGTATGTTGTTCTCTAGAGCTTGCATCAACTTAGCTTATAACCAGTCATTTGTGATTTGCACCCCCATGGTAAAAATTGAAAATGCAATGTAATATTGCTTTAATTGCCCCTATCTTCAGATGAATTGCTATGAACTGCACCAAATTTCATGTGTATGATTAACCTGACACCCTCTGGGAGTATGCCAAGTTTTGTGGAATTTCATCCAAGGGGGGGCTATAAAATAAATGGATTTATGTGTACATTCAGGACTGTATACCCATCGGCCAGTAGATGGTGGTAGTAACCCTCTGGAGTCTAAATCCCCCCCTGGGGATTTCAAAAACTGTTCCAAACATCTCAATCTCTGCTAGTTGTTGTCCTAGAAACATATAAGTGACACCATTAGAAACCTTTAATCAACTAGTTTCCAAATGTGTTTTAAAAGAGAATGGTTGCTCTGGGTGCAACAAACATGCAGGAACACACACACACACACACACAAACACAC
The DNA here is from genome assembly GCF_963854185.1 of Sardina pilchardus. Classification (NCBI taxonomy): domain Eukaryota; kingdom Metazoa; phylum Chordata; class Actinopteri; order Clupeiformes; family Clupeidae; genus Sardina; species Sardina pilchardus. Next base: position 24,928,975 of record NC_084998.1, read on the forward strand.
ACACACACACACATAAATACACACACACACACACACACACGCATACCTACACACACACGCACCACTACATACACACATGTACATAAAACATTACACAAACACATGCACAAACACGCCCACACGCATGCACACATACACCCTTACACACACACACACACACACACACACACACACACACACACACACACACAGAGAGAGAGAGAGAGAGAGATGCACAGTGCACACACACACACACACACACACACACACACACATCTTATCTTATGGTGTACCGCAGGGGTCAGTCTTGGGACCTATTTTATTTAGCTTATACATGCTCCCCCTTGGTCAAATTTTCCTTAAACATGGTGTATCTTTCCACTTCTATGCAGACGATACACAGATTTACCTTCCACTTAGACCCTCAGATCCTAGTAGGCTTAGCTCACTGAATGACTGCCTTAGTGATGTCAAAAACTGGATGTCAAATAACTTTCTCCAGCTAAATTCTAACAAAACAGAGATCCTAGTCATTGGGTCCCAGCACATGGCGAATCAAATTTTGCCATTTTTAGGTCCTCTACAGGATAGAGTCAAGCCTGTTGCAAAAAATCTTGGCATCTGGTTTGATGGCAATCTAAATTTTGAACATCATGTTAGAAAACTTGTGCAATCTTGTTTTTACCAACTTAGGAATATCTCCAAAATAAGACATATCTTATCTTTCAGAGACGCAGAAACCATCATACATGCTTTTATCTCCTCACGCCTGGATTATTGTAACAGTCTTTTCACATGCCTCACTCAAAAGTCCTTACACAGGCTTCAAATAGTCCAAAACTCTGCTGCCAGGCTCCTAAATAAAACTAGAAATGCAATTCCAAGGAATTACCAGTGCATGAAAATGCAAAAATAGATAGATAATGTAGATATGGTTACTAAGGTGTAGCTAGGGTAAACATGGTGGTTGCATAAATTACAGAGAGTTGATAGTGTGAAGGTAGACAGTTTAAAGACGAAACGTTCCAGTTCTAACTTAACTAATGATTTCTATTCATGTTAAAATGTTGATTAGCTTACTTAGCTAATGATTTCTAGCAGTTACGCTAAAAATGCTTATTATGCTAGTAATGCTAACTTTACTAACAATGCTAACCAGGTTGATTAGCTAACTTAACCGATGATTTCTAGCAGTAATGCTAAAAATGCTAACTATGCTAACAATGCTAAATTTGCTAACAATGCTAACCAGGTTGATTAGCTAACTTAGTTGATGATTTTTTGCAGTTATGTTAAAAATGCTAACTATGCTAACAATGTTAACTATGCTAACCATGCTAACTAGCTAACTTGCTAGTGAGGACTTTTATTTTGAAACATTTGTTGCTAGGGTATCCATGGTGGCCACTATCAGGAACCAAGAAGTTACTGCAGTATAATCATGTTGGTTGCTATGGAAACGGTCATAAACACTTCATTTTAATGGTTGCTATGTTGGTTGCTAGGTACATGGAGGTTTCATGTAGTTGACTGGAGGCATAGTGGATGATAACTGACAGTTGGAATGGTTGAACAGTTCAATAGTTGAGTAGTTTCAATGGTTAAATGATTTAATAGTGTATTATTGCTGTGAGGACCTTTATTTTGAAACAGTTGTGGACAGAGGAAGTAGTGAAACAGGATCTGTAGTCTTAATGAGATTGTATGCTTAAAGCCTGAGACAGAAGGTGCCTCTCATAGCGTTTACGCGTCCTCTCTCGCTCCTCACTGATCTACATAAAGAATGATGGAGCGGCAACAATGGGATAGTCTAGCCCTTCTTCTATCTTTCTTTATGTAGATCATTGAGGATCGAGGGGCGAGGGAGGACATATAAACGCTGCTTGAGAGGGACCCACAGTAAATACTTTAAAAGTTGTATGTAGATAGTCTAATTAATGTTGATAGATAGAATGTTTAATGGATGTTGATAGGCAGATTGTTTAATAGATTGATTGACAGTTTAATGGGTGGACGAGTGAATGGTCTGAAGAAGATGAATGGATAGAAGGTTGGATGGAATGTGCCTTATATTCTTGTTAAGAGAGACACTGATACAGCTCTCTGAGAGTAGTTGACACAGGTGTAATCAATTTAACTGGCTAGTCTTAAGAGAGCCAGAGTAGCCTACTCTTAAAGCCTGAGACAGAGTAAATAATTTAAAAGTTGAATGTAGATAGTCTAATTAATGTTGATAGACAGAGAGTTTAATGGATGTTGATAGACAGATTGTTTAATAGATGTTGATAGACAGTTTAATGGGTGGATGAGTGAATGGTCTGAAGAAGATGAATGGATAGAATGTTGGATGGAATGTGCCTTATATTCTTGTAGAATGGAGAGACACAGCTCTCTACTGAGAGTAGTGGATACAGATACAGGTGTAATCAATTTAACTGGCTAGTCTTAAGAGAGCCAGCCTGAGACAGAGTAGATTGTTTAAAAGTTCAATGTAGAGCGTCTAATTGATGTTGTTGATAGGCAGACTGTTTAGAATGGGTGGATGAGTGAATGGTTTGAAGAAGATGAATGGATATAAAGTTGGATGGAATTAGGAGGACTTATTTTGATACTGTTGTGCGCAGAGGATACAGGGGAACAGAATATGTAGTCTTCAGAGAGGAGCCTGAGAGAAACTGACAGTTGGCTGCAGGTGGCTGACCAGCTGGCGTAAGATTCTAATTGCTGCCGTGATGTCATAATGAGCAATGTTAAGTCTATGGGGGAAATTGTAATAGTTTTTAACTAATAGTTTAAAAAGTATAAAAGTTACAAAGTTGAAAAATACAAAGCACACATCGCGTAAGTAAGACCTACGCGACATAGTTTGAATGGAGTTTCTACGTTAAGCGGTTGAAGCTGAATTGCGTGCGTTAGAAGAAGAACTAGAAATGCAATTCCAAGGAATTACCAGTGCATGAAAATGCAAAAATAGATAGATAATGTAGATATGGTTACTAAGGTGTAGCTAGGGTAAACATGGTGGTTGCATAGTTTACAGAGAGTTGATAGTGTGAAGGTAGACAGTTTGAAGATGAAACGTTCCAGTTCTAACTTAACTAATGATTTCTATTCATGTTAAAATGTTGATTAGCTAACTTAGCTAATGATTTCTAGCAGTTACGCTAAAAATGCGTATTATGCTAGCAATGCTAACTTTACTAACAATGCTAACCAGGTTGATTAGCTAACTTAACCGATGATTTCTAGCAGTAATGCTAAAAATGCTAACTATGCTAACAATGCTAAATTTGCTAACAATGCTAACCAGGTTGATTAGCTAACTTAGTTGATATTTTTTTGCAGTTATGCTAAAAATGCTAACTATGCTAACAATGCTAACTATGCTAACCATGCTAACTAGCTAACTTGCTAGTGAGGACTTTTATTTTGAAACATTTGTTGCTAGGGTATCCATGGTGGCCACTATCAGGAAACAAGAAGTTACTGCAGTATAATCATGTTGGTTGCTATGGAAGCGGTCATAAACACTTAAATTTAATGGTTGCTATGTTGGTTGCTAGGTACATGGAGGTTTCATGTAGTTGACTGGAGGCATAGTGGATGATAACTGACAGTTGGAATGGTTGAACAGTTCAATAGTTGAGTAGTTTCAATGGTTAAATGATTTAATAGTGTATTATTGCAGTGAGGACCTTTATTTTGAAACAGTTGTGGACAGAGGAAGTAGTGAAACAGGATCTGTAGTCTTAATGAGATTGTATGCTTAAAGCCTGAGACAGAAGGTGCCTCTCATATAGCGTTTATGCGTCCTCTCTCGCTCCTCACTGATCTACATAAAGAATGATGGAGCGGCAACAATGGGATAGTCTAGCCCTTCTTCTATCTTTCTTTATGTAGATCATTGAGGATCGAGGAGCGAGGGAGGACATATAAACGCTGCTTGAGAGGGACCCACAGTAAATACTTTAAAAGTTGTATGTAGATAGTCTAATTAATGTTGATAGACAGAATGTTTAATGGATGTTGATAGGCAGATTGTTTAATAGATATTGATTGACAGTTTAATGGGTGCATGAGTGAATGGTCTGAAGAAGATGAATGGATAGAAGGTTGGATGGAATGTGCCTTATATTCTTGTTAAGAGAGACACTGATACAGCTCTCTGAGAGTAGTTGACACAGGTGTAATCAATTTAACTGGCTAGTCTTAAGAGAGCCAGAGTGTAGCCTACTCTTAAAGCCTGAGACAGAGTAAATAATTTAAAAGTTGAATGTAGATAGTCTAATTAATGTTGATAGACAGAGAGTTTAATGGATGTTGATAGACAGATTGTTTAATAGATGTTGATAGACAGTTTAATGGGTGGATGAGTGAATGGTCTGAAGAAGATGAATGGATAGAATGTTGGATGGAATGTGCCTTATATTCTTGTAGAATGGAGAGACACAGCTCTCTACTGAGAGTAGTGGATACAGATACAGGTGTAATCAATTTAACTGGCTAGTCTTAAGAGAGCCAGCCTGAGACAGAGTAGATTGTTTAAAAGTTGAATGTAGAGCGTCTAATTGATGTTGATAGGCAGACTGTTTAGAATGGGTGGATGAGTGAATGGTTTGAAGAAGATGAATGGATATAAAGTTGGATGGAATTAGGACTTATTTTGATACTGTTGTGCGCAGAGGATACAGGGGAACAGAATATGTAGTCTTCAGAGAGATTGTATGCAGCCTGAGAGAAACTGACAGTTGGTGCCCAGGTGGCTGACCAGCTGGGGTAACATTCTAATTGCTGCCGTGATGTCATAATGAGCAATGTTAAGTCTATGGGGAAATAGCTCAATGTTAAATCTATGGGGAAATCGTTTTTTAATTCATAGTTTAAAAAGTATAAAAGTTACAAAGTTGAAAAATACAAAGCACACATGGCATAAGCGAGACCTACGCAACAAAGTTTGAATGAAGTTTCTACGTTAAACGGTTCAATCTGAATTGCGTGCGTTAGAAGAAGATTAATAACTAGAAATGCAATTCCAAGGAATTACCAGTGCATGAAAATGCAAAAATAGATAGATAATGTAGATATGGTTACTAAGGTGTAGCTAGGGTAAACATGGTGGTTGCATAGTTTACAGAGAGTTGATAGTGTGAAGGTAGACAGTTTAAAGATGAAACATTCCAGTTCTAACTTAACTAATGATTTCTATTCATGTTAAAATGTTGATTAGCTAACTTAGCTAATGATTTCTAGCAGTAACGTTAAAAATGCTAATTATGCTAGCAATGCTAACTTTACTTACAATGCTAACCAGGTTGATTAGCTAACTTAACCGATGATTTCTAGCAGTAATGCTAAAAATGCTAACTATGCTAACAATGCTAAATTTGCTAACAATGCTAACCAGGTTGATTAGCTGACTTAGTTGATGATTTTTTGCAGTTATGCTAAAAATGCTAACTATGCTAACAATGCTAACTATGCTAACCATGCTAACTTGCTAGTGAGGACTTTTATTTTGAAACATTTGTTGCTAGGGTATCCATGGTGGCCACTATCAGGAAACAAGAAGTTACTGCAGCATAATCATGTTGGTTGCTATGGAAACGGTCATAAACACTTAATTTTAATGGTTGCCATGTTGGTTGCCAGGTACATGGAGGTTTCATGTAGTTGACTGGAGGAATAGTGGATGATAACTGACAGTTGGAATGGTTGAACAGTTCAATAGTTGAGTATTTTCAGTGGTTAAATGATTTAATAGTGTATTATTGCAGTGAGGACCTTTATTTTGAAACAGTTGTGGACAGAGGAAGTAGTGAAACAGGATCTGTAGTCTTAATGAGATTGTATGCTTAAAGCCTGAGACAGAAGGTGCCTCTCATATATAGCGTTTACGCGTCCTCTCTCGCTCCTCACTGATCTACATAAAGAATGATGGAGCGGCAACAATGGGATAGTCTAGCCCTTCTTCTATCTTTCTTTATGTAGATCATTGAGGATCGAGGAGCGAGGGAGGACATATAAACGCTGCTTGAGAGGGACCCACAGTAAATACTTTAAAAGTTGTATATAGTCTAATTAATGTTGATAGACAGAATGTTTAATGGATGTTGATAGGCAGATTGTTTAATAGATATTGATTGACAGTTTAATGGGTGGATGAGTGAATGGTCTGAAGAAGATGAATGGATAGAAGGTTGGATGGAATGTGCCTTATATTCTTGTTAAGAGAGACACTGATACAGCTCTCTGAGAGTAGTTGACACAGGTGTAATCAATTTAACTGGCTAGTCTTAAGAGAGCCAGAGTGTACTCTTAAAGCCTGAGACAGAGTAAATAATTTAAAAGTTGAATGTAGATAGTCTAATTAATGTTGATAGACAGAGAGTTTAATGGATGTTGATAGACAGATTGTTTAATAGATGTTGATAGACAGTTTAATGGGTGGATGAGTGAATGGTCTGAAGAAGATGAATGGATAGAATGTTGGATGGAATGTGCCTTATATTCTTGTAGAATGGAGAGACACAGCTCTCTACTGAGAGTAGTGGATACAGATACAGGTGTAATCAATTTAACTGGCTAGTCTTAAGAGAGCCAGCCTGAGACAGAGTAGATTGTTTAAAAGTTGAATGTAGAGCGTCTAATTGATGTTGATAGGCAGACTGTTTAGAATGGGTGGATGAGTGAATGGTTTGAAGAAGATGAATGCATATAAAGTTGGATGGAATTAGGAGGACTTATTTTGATACTGTTGTGCGCAGAGGATACAGGGGAACAGAATATGTAGTCTTCAGAGAGATTGTATGCACTTGTATGAGATTGTATGCTCTAGCCTGAGAGAAACTGACAGTTGGTGCCCAGGTGGCTGACCAGCTGGGGTAACATTCTAATTGCTGCCGTGATGTCATAATGAGCAATGTTAAGTCTATGGGGGAAATTGTAATAGTTTTTAACTAATAGTTTAAAAAGTATAAAAGTTACAAAGTTGAAAAATACAAAGCCCACATCGCGTAAGTAAGACCTACGCGACATAGTTTGAATGGAGTTTCTACGTTAAGCGGTTGAAGCTGAATTGCGTGCGTTAGAAGAAGAATAAGAAGAAGAAGCAGAAGACCGAGGAAGAACAGTACAGTGCATTTTCATGCACTGTAATAAGAAGAATAGGAAGAACAGTACAGTGCATTTTCATGCACTGTAACTAGTCGGTATGAACACATCACTCCTGTTCTAGCATCACTTCACTGGCTCCCAATATGCTGGAGAATTGATTTTAAATTGTTGCTTGTTACATTTAAAGCTCTTCATGGCCTTTCCCCTGGTTACATTTCTGATATGCTAGTGCCCTATAGCCCTACACGCGCATTAAGATCTGCTGGCAAAGGTTTATTGACCATTCCTGAGTCACGGCTTGCAACTAAAGGGGACAGATCTTTTTCTGTGTTAGCCCCAAAGCTTTGGAATGCACTGCCTGAGCAAATAAGGTTAGCTGATACTGTTCCATCTTTTAAGTCCCTCCTTAAAACTCACCTGTACCGTAAAGCTTTTAAGGAGTTTATTTAAGTTTAATTTTTGTTTATGTCTTGGTTTGGTTTTGTTTTGTTTTGCCTTGTGTAGTGTTTTGATTATTGCAGTTTTTTCTGTTGTTCATTCAAAAAAAAAAAAAAAAAAACGTTTTATTTTTTCTTTATTCTTGCCAATGTTCTTATGGTATTATCTGTATTGTTTTTAGTCACTTCATTTTTGTGTTATTTTTTGTTCTGTTTATTATTTCATATGTAAAGCACTTTGAAACTATGTTTAGAAAAGCGCTCTATAAATAAAGATTATTATTATTATTATTACAGTGCATGAAAATGCACTGTACTGTTCTTCCTCGGTCTTCTTCTTCTTCTTCTTCTTATTACAGTGCATGAAAATGCACTGTACTGTTCTTCCTAGGCTTCTTCAACTTTTTATTATTACAGTGCATGAAAATGCACTGTACTGTTATCCCTAGGCTTCTTCTTCTACTTCTTATTATTACAGTGCATGAAAATGCACTGTACTGTTCTTCCTATTCTTCTTATTATTATTATTACAGTGCATGAAAATGCACTGTACTGTTCTTCCTAGGCTTCTTATTATTATTCCACTACTTCTTCTAACGCTCGCAATTCAGCTTGAACCGTTTAACGTAGAAACTTGATTCAAACTTTGCTACGTAGGTCTTACTTAGGAGACCTGTGGAATATATTTTTCAACTTTGTAACTTTTATACTTTTTAAACTATGAATTAAAAACTATTAAAAATGTCCCCATAGACTTAACATTGCTCATTATGACATCACGGCAGCAATTAGAATGTTACACCAGGTGGCCAGTCCAGGTGCAGCAGCTCTCTCTCTCTCTCTCAGGCTACATACACTGGCTCTCTTGAGACTACATTTTCTGTTCCCCTGTATCAACATAAGTCTTCCTAATTCCATCCAACTTTCTATCCATTCATCTTCTTCAAACCATTCACTCATCCACCCATTCTAAACAGTCTGCCTATCAACATCAATTAGACAATCTACATTAAACTTTTAAACAATCTACTCTGTCTCAGGCTTTAAGCACACACTATGGCTCTCTTAAGACTAGCCAGTTAAATTGATTACACCTGTATCTGTATCCACTACTCTCAGTAGAGAGCTGTGTCTCTCCATTCTACAAGAATATAAGGCACATTCCATCCAACTTTCTATCCATTCATCTTCTTCAGACCATTCACTCATCCACCCATTAAACTGTCTATCAACATCCATTAAACTCTCTGTCTATCAACATTAATTAGACTATCTATATTCAACTTTTAAATTATTTACTCTGTCTCAGGCTTACTCTGGCTCTCTTAAGACTAGCCAGTTAAATTGATTACACCTGTATCAACTGTTAGTTTCTCTGGCTTTAAGCATACAATCTCTCTGAAGACTACATATCCTGTTAACTGTTTGCTCTGTCCACAACTGTTTCAAAATAAAAGTCCTCACTGCAATAATACACTATTAAATCATTTAACCATTGAAACTACTCAACTATTTAACTGTTCAACCATTCCAACTGTCAGTTATCATCAACTATGCCTCCAGTCAACTACATGAAACCTCCATGTACCTAGCAACCAACATAGCAACCATTGAAATTAAGCGTTTATGACCGTTTCCATAGCAACCAACATGATTATACTGCAGTAACTTCTTGTTTCCTGATAGTGGCCACCATGGATAACCTAACAACATATGTTTCAAAATAAAAGTCCTCACTAGCAAGTTAGCTAGTTACCATGGTTAGCATAGTTAGCATAACTGCTAGAAATGATTAGCTAAGTTAGCTAATCAACCTGGTTAGCATTGTTAGCATAGTTAGCATAACTGCAAAAAATCATCAACTAAGTTAGCTAATCAACCTGGTTAGCATTGTTAGCAATTTTAGCATAGTTAGCATTATTGTTAGAAATCATCAGTTAAGTTAGCTAATCAACCTGGTTAGCATTGTCAATAAAGTTAGCATTGTTACCATAGTTAGCATTGCTAGCATAGTTAGCATATTAAGCATAACTGCTAGAAATCATTAGCTAAGTTAGCTAATCAACCTGGTTAGCACTGTGAGCATAGTTAGCATAGTTAACATCTTTACCATAACTGCAAGAAATCAGTAGCTAAGTTAACCAATCAACCTGGTTATAGTTAACATTTTAACAGGAATAGAAATCATTAGTTAAGTTAGAACTGGAATGTTTCAGCTTTAAACTGTCTACCTTCATACTATCAACTTTCTGTAAACTATGCAACCACCATGTTTACCCTAGCTACACCTTAGTAACCATATCCACATTATCTATCTATTTTTGCATTTTCATGCACTGGTAATTCCTTGGAATTGCATTTCTAGTTAAACTTCTTCTTCTAACGCTCGCAATTCAGCTTCAACCGTTTAACGTAGAAACTTCATTCAAACTTTGTTGCGTAGGTCTTGCTTATGCCATATGTGCTTTATATTTTTCAACTTTGTAACTTTTATACTTTTTAAACTATTAGTTAAAAACTATCACCATTTCCCCCATAGACTTAACATTGCTCATTATGACATCACGGCAGCAATTAGAATGTTACCCCAGCTGGTCAGCCACCTGGGCACCAACTGTCAGTTTCTCTCAGGCTCCTCTCTGAAGACTACATATTCTGTTCCCCTGTATCCTCTGCGCACAACAGTATCAAAATAAGTCCTCCTAATTCCATCCAACTTTATATCCATTCATCTTCTTCAAACCATTCACTCATCCACCCATTCTAAACAGTCTGCCTATCAACAACATCAATTAGACGCTCTACATTGAACTTTTAAACAATCTACTCTGTCTCAGGCTGGCTCTCTTAAGACTAGCCAGTTAAATTGATTACACCTGTATCTGTATCCACTACTCTCAGTAGAGAGCTGTGTCTCTCCATTCTACAAGAATATAAGGCACATTCCATCCAACATTCTATCCATTCATCTTCTTCAGACCATTCACTCATCCACCCATTAAACTGTCTATCAACATCTATTAAACAATCTGTCTATCAACATCCATTAAACTTTAAATTAAACATTAATTAGACTATCTACATTCAACTTTTAAATTATTTACTCTGTCTCAGGCTTTAAGAGTACTCTGGCACTCTTAAGACTAGCCAGTTAAATTGATTACACCTGTGTCAACTACTCTCAGAGAGCTGTATCAGTGTCTCTCTTAACAAGAATATAAGGCACATTCCATCCAACCTTCTATCCACTCATCTTCTTCAGACCATTCACTCATCCACCCATTAAACTGTCAATCAATATCTATTAAACAATCTGCCTATCAACATCCATTAAACATTCTGTCTATCAACATTAATTAGACTATCTACATACAACTTTTAAAGTATTTACTGTGGGTCCCTCTCAAGCAGCGTTTATATGTCCTCCCTCGCTCCTCGATCCTCAATGATCTACATAAAGAAAGATAGAAGAAGGGCTAGACTATCCCATTGTTGCCGCTCCATCATTCTTTATGTAGATCAGTGAGGAGCGAGAGAGGACGCGTAAACGCTATGAGAGGCACCTTCTGTCTCAGGCTTTAAGCATACAATCTCATTAAGACTACAGATCCTGTTTCACTACTTCCTCTGTCTACAACTGTTTCAAAATAAAGGTCCTCACTGCAATTATACACTATTAAATCATTTAACCATTGAAACTACTCAACTATTGAAATGTTCAACCATTCCAACTGTCAGTTATCATCAACTATGCCTCCAGTCAACTACATGAAACCTCCATGTACCTAGCAACCAACATAGCAACCATTAAAATTAAGTGTTTATAACCGTTTCCATAGCAACCAACATGATTATACTGCAGTAACTTCTTGTTTCCTGATAGTGGCCACCATGGATACCCTAGCAACAAATGTTTCAAAATAAAAGTCCTCACTAGCAAGTTAGCTAGTTAGCATAGTTAACATTGTTAACATAGTTAGCATTTTTAGCATAACTGCAAAAAATCATCAACTAAGTTAGCTAATCAACCTGGTTAGCATTGTCAGCAAATTTAGCATTGTTAGCATAGTTAGCATTTTTAACATTACTGCTAGAAATCATCGATAAGTTAGCTAATCAACCTGGTTAGCATTGTTAGTAAAGTTAGCATTGCTAGCATAATTAGCATTTTTAGCTTAACTGTTAGAAATCATTAGCTAAGTTAGCTAATCAACATTTTAACATGAATAGAAATCATTAGTTAAGTTAGAACTGGAATGTTTCATCTTTAAACTGTCTACCTTCACAATATCAACTCTCTGTAAACTATGCAACCACCATGTTTACCCTAGCTACACCTTAGTAACCATATCTACATTATCTATCTTTTTTAGCATTTTCATGCACTGGTAATTCCTTGGAATTGCATTTCTAGTTCTTCTTCTAACGCACGCAATTCAGCTTGAACCGTTTAACGTAGAAACTTCATTCAAACTGTGTTACGAAGGTCTTGCTTAGGACATCAGCGCAATGTATTTTTTTACTTTGTAACTTTTATACTTTTTAAACTATAAATTAAAAACTATTAACAATTTCCCCATAGACTTAACATTGCTCATTATGACATCACGGCAGCAATTAGAATGTTACCCCAGCTGGTCAGCCACCTGGGCACCAACTGTCAGTTTCTCTCAGGCTCCTCTCTGAAGACTACATATTCTGTTCCCCTGTATCCTCTGCGCACAACAGTATCAAAATAAGTCCTCCTAATTCCATCCAACTTTATATCCATTCATCTTCTTCAAACCATTCACTCATCCACCCATTCTAAACAGTCTGCCTATCAACAACATCAATTAGACGCTCTACATTGAACTTTTAAACAATCTACTCTGTCTCAGGCTGGCTCTCTTAAGACTAGCCAGTTAAATTGATTACACCTGTATCTGTATCCACTACTCTCAGTAGAGAGCTGTGTCTCTCCATTCTACAAGAATATAAGGCACATTCCATCTAACATTCTATCCATTCATCTTCTTCAGACCATTCACTCATCCACCCATTAAACTGTCTATCAACATCTATTAAACAATCTGTCTATCAACATCCATTAAACTCTCTGTCTATCAACATTAATTAGACTATCTACATTCAACTTTTAAATTATTTACTCTGTCTCAGGCTTTAAGAGTACTCTGGCTCTCGTAAGACTAGCCAGTTAAATTGATTACACCTGTGTCAACTACTCTCAGAGAGCTGTATCAGTGTCTCTCTAAACAAGAATATAAGGCACATTCCATCCAACATTCTATCCATTCATCTTCTTCAGACCATTCACTCATCCACCCATTAAACTGTCAATCAATATCTATTAAACAATCTGCCTATCAACATCCATTAAACATTCTGTCTATCAACATTAATTAGACTATCTACATACAACTTTTAAAGTATTTACTGTGGGTCCCTCTCAAGCAGCGTTTATATGTCCTCCCTCGCTCCTCGATCCTCAATGATCTACATAAAGAAAGATAGAAGAAGGGCTAGACTATCCCATTGTTGCCGCTCCATCATTCTTTATGTAGATCAGTGAGGAGCGAGAGAGGACGCGTAAACGCTATGAGAGGCACCTTCTGTCTCAGGCTTTAAAGGGATATTCCGCCATTTTTGGAAATACGCTCATTTTCCACCTCCCCTCGAGCAAAACAATCGATATTTACCTTGTTCCCGTTCATCCAGCCATTCTGTGAGTCTGGCGATACAACTTTTAGCTTCAGCCTAGCATAGATCATTGAATCGGATTAGACCATTAGCTTCTCGCCTGCTAGCTTCATGTTTAAAAGTGACTAAGATTTCTGGTAATTTTCCCATTTAAAACGTGTCTCCTCTCAAGTTAGAAAGTGCAATAAGACCAACTGAAAATGAAACCTGCCGTTTTTCTAGGCTGATTTGACATGGAACTACACTCTCATCTGGCGTAATAATCAAGGCAACTTGCAAACGTACCATAGGCGCAGTGATATCTTACGCAGCATCTGAAAATAGTCCCCATAGACAACAAGCAGTAGTAGTGCCAGTAGCTGCAAGTTGCCTTGATTATTACGCCAGATGAGAGTGTAGTTCCATGTCAAATCAGCCTAGAAAAACGGCAGGTTTCATTTTCAGTTGGTCTTATTGCACTTTCTAACTTGAGAGGAGACACGTTTTAAATGGGAAAATTACCAGAAATCTTAGTCACTTTTAAACATGAAGCTAGCAGGCGAGAAGCTAATGGTCTAATCCGATTCAATGATCTATGCTAGGCTGAAGCTAAAAGTTGTATCGCCAGACTCACAGAATGGCTGGATGAACGGGAACAAGGTAAATATCGATTGTTTTGCTCGAGGGAAGGTGGAAAATGAGCGTATTTCCAAAAATGGCGGAATATCCCTTTAAGCATACAATCTCATTAAGACTACAGATCCTGTTTCACTACTTCCTCTGTCCACAACTGTTTCAAAATAAAGGTTCTCACTGCAATAATACACTATAAACCATTTAACCATTGAAACTACTCAACTATTGAACTGTTCAACCATTCCAACTGTCAGTTATCATCCACTATGCCTCCAGTCAACTACATGAAACCTCCATGTACCTAGCAACCAACATAGCAACCATTAAAATTAAGTGTTTATGACTGTTTCCATAGCAACCAACATGATTATACTGCAGTAACTTCTTGTTTCCTGATAGTGGCCACTATGGATACCCTAGCAACAAATGTTTCAAAATAAAAGTCCTCACTAGCAAGTTAGCTAGTTAGCATGGTTAGCATAGTTAGCATTGATAGCATTTTTAACGTAACTGCAAAAAATCATCAACTAAGTTAGCTAATCAACCTGGTTAGCATTGTTAGCAAATTTAGCATTGTTAGCATAGTTAGCATTTTTAACATTACTGCTAGAAATCATCGGTTAAGTTAGCTAATCAACCTGGTTAGCATTGTTAGTAAAGTTAGCATTGCTAGCATAATTAGCATTTTTAGCGTAACTGCTAGAAATCATTAGCTAAGTTAGCTAATCAACATTTTAACATGAATAGAAATCATTAGTTAAGTTAGAACTGGAATGTTTCATCTTTAAACTGTCTACCTTCACACTATCAACTCTCTGTAAACTATGCAACCACCATGTTTACCCTAGCTACACCTTAGTAACCATATCTACATTATCTATCTATTTTTGCATTTTCATGCACTGGTAATTCCTTGGAATTGCATTTCTAGTTATTATTATTATTCTTTTTACCTTTTTGTGCGCGCTATTCAGCCCGAACCGCTTAACGTACAAACTTGGTTGAAACACCGTTCTGTAGATCTTCCAAATATCTACTAGACAATCTATTTGACATTTTTGAGAAGTTTATACTTTTTGAGATATTTGTAATTAAAAGTGTATTTTTCCCCCATAGACTTTAATGGAGAATGTGATGTCATAATGAGCCAGAACTCTCAGTTCCCAGTCTAGTTAGAACACTGCCCTGTGAATCCAACTGTCACTTTTAATCAAAGATTCTAGAACAGAGTTCCAGAATGTTTGCCATACAATCTACATACAAAGCATACAATCTGGCTCTCCCTGAACTACACATCCTATTGAAGTGTTTCCTGTGTGTCAAAATAAAAGTCTACCCAACAGATTGCATCCCCTCGTGTAATTCCTCGGGAATTGCATTTCTAGTTTAATGTTGGTGACGTGCAGTTTGAGACGAGAGATGGGGTTGCCAACTTTGGGTGTTTGGCTGGAGAAGTTTGGGGGGGGGGGGGGGGTGGTGAATATAATAGAGGCTACCAGTATGGGTTTCTTAATGTCATTTAGTGGTGTTGTAGACCGATACAACTCACATCCAATACAATATAGCTATTTACAGAATCATGGTCTGTAGGCTATCTATCCATCCATATATTTAGGTCTATCTATCTCATGCATCAGTTAGGAGCCATAGCCAGTGAAAAATTCATTATAAGAATTTGAATGTGTCACAATTGTTTTGATATTGACAATCAGTTAATAATTTTAATATCTCTTGATTTGATTTGGGATGCTAGTGCTTGTTTTCTAGTAAAAAAAATAATAAAACTAAACAAGTGGAATAGCAGTAGCCTAGTTAATTATTTTGGGGCGCTACATAGCCTGCAGTGGTTCTCAAACTTTTTCTTTCATTCTCCACTTTGATCAAGAGGGCTTTCTTGAGCCCCACCTGTCCATCATCATCACTCTAAAAGAAAGTAGAAGCTTAGGTCAAGCTCAAAATTCTCAAATTTATTGACATAACGTCACTTGCTAAATATACCTCAGTAACAAATAACAGTTAGGTTACAGATAGGCCTAAATATCAGCTCAGAACAGAAATATAAAATAAAAATCTAAATCAATGACCAATATCGTCAGTTTTTGTCATTGACAAGGTGTTAATCCTTGCTTCAAAAAAAGCTGATTTCCAAAATTACAGAAATAGGGCCAACTATAGACTACCATTGTGTTATAGGCTAAATGAAGCACAACCTCGTTCAAAATTTTAGTCAGGTCAGGTCAGGCCCTGACGCGAGCGCTTCCCTTGAATGAAACAGTCCGTCCGTTGCGCATCGGGCGCTACCCCCTCGATCACGGTCTGGCCATTTCTTTTACCTGGTATCGTATGTGCGCCATCCGAGTCCCTCACAGCTTTCCCATTTGATGTCATGTTCTGCCAGGTAGACTAGGGTAATTGTTGAGAATGTTGAATAGCTCATCAGCAGTGGCCCTACTTTTGACAGAATAGAATATCTTCGCTCGCTGTCAAGTTAACAAAGCGGACATAACTTTGTTACAGTCGGCCCCAGTCGTGGCGCGACTGGCTGGGGCACCTGCACCGCACGCCGGCGACCCGGGTTCGATTCCCGCCCCGTGGTCCTTTCCGGATCCCACCCTACTCTCTCTCCCACTCGTTTCCTGTCACCCTACACTGTCCTATCTGATTAAAGGCATAAAAGCCCAAAAAAATATCTTTAAAAAAAAAAAAAAAAAAAAACTTTGTTACAGTCAGTGCCTACTGCCTTGGAGAACAAGTAGAAATGTAGGCCTGTTGCAATTTAAAAACTGGAATAGGCTACTCGGGAATGACTTATTATACAAATTAATTGCATTAATGTAGCCTAATAATAATAGGCTGCCATCAGAAAGATCGCGCTCTGTCAAGTGTCATTCATATCAGTGTGAACTTCGTGAGCAATCAGACAGAAACGAATGGTGCGCATTTTGCACTTTGCCCGCCGCAAATAATTTCTCTGCGCTGAGAACGTTGTAGACAGATATTATATACCTGCTATTGATCTAAAGAGCCTACATGCCTTAAGTTCGTCTTCTGTCTACAATAGGCTATATCTGCTGTGGTCCAGTCACCAACTGATTATGAACGGGTTGAATAAAAAGAAGAATGGATTTTGGCGTGACATTTCGTATGTCTGCGTGAGAGCGTGAGATTGATGCTGAAATCGTGAGTGTCACGGCGGGAGCGTGAGAGTTGGCAACCCTGAGTCCACTGGACGGATTCGCACAAACCTAACATAACTTTTAAAGTCTATTGAATAACAGTACTATTGATGTGAAAAATTATCTTTTAAATTCCCACACATCATATGTGAAATCCATAGTACAATTCGAACGGGACCAAAAGATAATAATTATCTCTCCATTGACTCCCATTCATTTTTTTTCGCGAGTTAGGTCCAATAGCCCGGAAGTAGAGGCGCGTCACTTAGGTTCCCTATGGTTACGCTGCTTTTTTTCATAGACCTAAAAGAAATGGACAGACAGACTCCGTTGTTCTCAATGGGAGGGGGCTGAAACAAAAATCTGTTTACTTTCCATGGTACTGCGCAGACTCGTACTCATTTCGTGACGTTAGCCATCCTGTACATTGCTGTAACTCGTCTGATAGATGGGATTTTCCGAACAACTGTCAATCCATTATTAAGGTTCGCTTTTAATATTATTGTTATGTTTACTTGCCTCTAGGTAGGCTAATACTTTAACCTATCAAACAGTAGGCTACACGCTTTTTCACTGATCTTGCGAATGACTTTCCGTCATGGTTTTCGTGCAGGCTGGACTGAGCAAACATTACGGGGAATCTCCTGTCGAACGTTAGCTACCGACATGCTAAACTTCTTTACGGGAAACCAGCGTTATAAACGGGGAAGAAGTGAATTAGTTTTGCCTTCGATACCCTATATAGAATACACAGAAGCTATAAGGGCGACACAGGGCACATTTTACATGAAGTTATGGGATCGCAAAAAAATCTGCAATCTATGGCCGTCCATGGGAGTTAGCAGAGCGTTGATCACCAGCTCAATTCCTGTTTCTACTTCCGGGAATATGGCTGCTGTGGTGGTTTTCAGATTATATGTGATATTTTAGTCAGAATTCACAGGATGCATTCATGGTTCATAAGCTTTAAAATTGAGCCTACTGCCTTTGATCTTAGTGTGGTTCATAAGCTGTAACATGGGGCCTACTGCATACAGTACTGTATGTTCTTGTGTGTTCCTGTGTCTGGCATTTTTCTGCAAACATCAGCACCAGCATTAGCATCTGGTTTTGCTGAATGCACTTTCATCTAGAATATCTTAACTGACCATCTAAGCAAACCAAAGAGTTATATGGGACGGAAAGCCATATTAGGGCTGAACCCTCATGTTCCAAGGGAGAGGGGAGGTCATCCGCTGGTCGGGTCCGAGAAAGGACCAGGTGAATCTTCATGATCAAGGGAGAGGGGATGTCATCCGCTGGCGGGGTCTGAGCTGGCGGGGTCCGATAGAGGACAATGGGAGGCACACTGTCTGAGGTACCAGAAAACTCGCCACACAACTAATTTGGAACAACCATCCATAATAGAAATGTCAAGAAGAAAGTGTCTGAGAGAGAGTCTATATCATCCCCTGGCATATCAAAGCAAAGAAACACAAGAACACAAGGTCCGAGGAAAATGACATAAACTTTACGCTGATTGGCTAAAAGAATATGGGGTGATGCGAGCGGGGACGCCAAGAAGTGTGCTTTAGGTATATAAGATGAGACCCCGCCATCTTCGGTAGGACGTTCATCGGGATGGCCAGCGGATGACACCTCACCTTCTCCCTATTGTCTTGACTGTCAGCCTGAAACTTTGTTTTCGCTGTACTATCATTGCAATATGGGGAATAAAGATCAACAATCTACAGAAGTCTCCTGTCTGTATTGTCTCCTACGGACGCTTTGTTCCGGAGTGCTATTTAGTATATAGTTAAGTGTTAAGTATTAATTAGTGATAATGGATTCGCATAGTGGAACATTTTTTCCACGACAGATTTGGAGGTTCTACCGAGATATTGAAAAGGACTCATCAGGAAAACAGTGACCGCCCCGGGTGAAGCGGGTCTCAGCAGCCGGTTCTCCAAGGGCCCTAAAAACAAGGTAAGCGATTTTTGCTTATATTAGGGGGAACCAGGCTGCTGCAGACTTGTGGGTAGCCCAGGGACGGGGCTGTTTACTTTAGTCCTCAAAAAGAATAATGGAGACATAGAGGGGAGAGTTCGTTATACTGTTGATCTTTACAAAGCGCATGTATATAGGCTTTTATGTGTGATGTTTTGTGTTTTATGGTTTATGTTGGCAGCATTTTGTTTGTTTGTTTTTTTTAAGTATACTACACTTATTGATTATTATGGTTAAATGGCAGTTATTTTTGTAAAAGAAAAAGAGAAAAGTATGTATGTTGAAAACCTTTGAAGAGCAAAGGTAGCAGATAGTAGAGACTGATCTGCAAGACTTGTGTGGTATTTACACCACAGAGTCTTTTGTTTCATGTTGTCTGTGTGGTAGTTACATGTGTCTGCCCAATAAATCTTGCTCCTAGAGTAAGCGGCCAGACATACAGACACACACTTGTCCGTGTGGTGGTTACATGTGTCTGCCCAATAAAATCTTGCTCCTAGAGCAAGTGGCAGACATACAGACACACACAGTGTTGTCCGTGTGGTAGTTACATGTGTCTGCCCAATAAATCTTGCTCCTAGAGCAAGTGGCCAGACATACAGACACACACACTATATTTAGAGTCTTTTGTTTGGTGTTGTCCGTGTGGTAGTTACATGTGTCTGCCCAATAAATCTTGTTCCTAGAGCAAGCGGCAGACATACAGACACACACACTATAGAGTCTTTTGTTTGGTTTTGTCCGTGTGATAGTTATGGTTAAATGGCAGTTATTTTTGTAAAAGGAAAAGAGAAAAGTATGTATTTTGAAAACCTTTGAAGAGCAAAGGTAGCAGATAGTAGAGACTGATCTGCAAGACTTGTGTGGTATTTACACCACAGAGTCTTTTGTTTCATGTTGTCCGTGTGGTAGTTACATGTGTCTGCCCAATAAATCTTGCTCCTAGAGTAAGCGGCCAGACATACAGACACACACTTGTCCGTGTGGTGGTTACATGTGTCTGCCCAATAAAATCTTGCTCCTAGAGCAAGTGGCAGACATACAGACACACACAGTGTTGTCCGTGTGGTAGTTACATGTGTCTGCCCAATAAATCTTGCCCCTAGAGCAAGTGGTCAGACATACAGACACACACAATATATTTAGAGTCTTTTGTTTGGTGTTGTCCGTGTGGTAGTTACATGTGTCTGCCCAATAGATCTTGCTCCTAGAGCAAGTGGCAGACATACAGACACACACTATAGAGTCTTTTGTTTGGTGTTGTCCGTGTGGGAGTTACATGTGTCTGCCAAATATCTTGCTCCTAGAGCAAGTGGCCAGACATATAGACACACACACTTGCAAGTTTATATTCATGGTGATACGATATTTTACGGGATAAAGAAGTCAGAAGATTGTATGCGTTCTGACAGCCTTTGAAGGTCAAAGGGCATAGATAGTAATCTGCCAGGTTTTTATTATTATTATTATTTTTAATTTTGTTATGCTTATAATTGTATGGTAGGCCTACTTTCTATATTTGCATTGTTTGCTTTGCTTCGTATAATCCTGCGTCTGGAGCAGGACTCCTAGACACACATTGCTTTAGCTCCCAGGAAAAATTCTGCTCCTATAGAGCAGACGGCCTGGCGCGTAGACACACTGTTTGTTTTTTGTCATTTTCATTTTGTATTGCTTGCTTGGTCTTTCGTGATATTGCTCCCGGTACGTTGCAGAAGCATACAAACACACGCAGGCATATATAGATATAGATGTAGAAAAAACTGTTGTTCTAAACAATTCGGGTGACCAAATAACCACTTAGTATAAATGTCATGAGTTGATATCACCAAACAAGGCAATTGAGTATAAGCCAGACCGATCAGAACAAAATTAATGGTCTCAAATGAGTTGGTGATATCAAACAAAACAATTGATTAATAAACTAGACCACAAATATTTAAGGTTATCAAAAACACAGAAAAGGACAAACAGAAAGAAATCTGGCTGGGAGCAATTATCTTATGTTAACATAGAGGGCCTATTTGGTGTTGTTTTGGGTGTAAAGATACTTACCTAGCGCTCTCTCAGAATATAATTGTGCTTGATTTCAGAGGACTTTGACTTATTTTGAGGAGTTTATTGCACGGACAGATAATTTTGTTTGTTTTACTTAACGCATGGACAGATGGTTGTGCTTGTTTTCAGGAGGAATTGACTTAAAGTAAGGCAAACGTTCTTTGAATTGACTTCGGCGGTTTCAGGGGGAAGCGCTGAGTGGGTGTCTTTGTACTGGAGGCAGTGCCGACTTCATTTGTCTTGATATGGGAGTAAAACACTTATTAGACAAACAGGTTTTTGCAGTATACATCTCTATAAAATTGCCTAATGAGGATGAGAATATACTGAGAGCGCTGTTTTGTCTGCTTATCCCTATTGTGCGGGCCTGGGCCCAAAATAGATAACAGGAACACACAGATATACAATTGTGATTGAGGAGATTTCGGAAGGAGAAAGAAACGTTCTGTTGGAGGAGATCGGAATCAGGAGGCTGCCCTGGTGATGCTGATATTTGACTTAAACCAGACACATGGAGTAAAATTAAGAGAACTTATAGACGGACTTGCGCGTCTCCCATTTGTTCCTCCGCATTTCAGGGATAGTTTTTCACCTCTCAACACCGTAAGTGAGAGTAGGGAAACAGAGCTGGTGGAGGAGAATAGTGGGCCAGAGTGGGAGAATAGATTGAACAGCTCACCTAGCAGCTGGTTAAGTGAAGGAGAGAAAGTGGAGCCGATTAGAGGGCCAGATGAGTAGATTAAACTGAATGAAAGCATTTTTATAAAACAGGAAAGAGAGGAAGAGGTAGAACAATCCCCAGGGAGTCATTCCCACAAATGATAGTGAGAGTGAATTTTCGGAGTTCACAGTGGGAAGTCCCTCAGATGAGGAGGAGGTAGAGGAAACAGAGCCAGATCACAACCAGCCAGAAAGCGAGATAGAAACTGACTACGTCAGTTCAGGGGAAGAAACGCCCTCCCACATAGGATATCTCCCACAGGCAAGCCCCGATTACACGGCCACAGTTCCACTGACTGAGGCTGAGAGTAGAGACCTGCCCTTTTACATGGTCATGGTTCCACAGACTGAGACGGAGGATAGAGAAGTGCCCAATGGCATGCCCACAGTTTCACTAAGTGGGCTTGAAGATACAGAGGGGCCCATAGGAGTGCCTGGAATGGATGGGAGACCCTTCGAAGCAGGTTACTGACTAACAACGTAAAACAAGTGCAAGAGATTTCAGTTTTTTTTTTTTTTGTTGTTGGAAAGTGTTGAGAGAGAAAGCACATGGTTCCGGGTTGACACTGTACTACTGGACCAACACAGTACAAATCAACAGAGCTAGTCACCAGCAGTGAACCCCTGGTAGTCCAAACGCAGGTCCTAGAATTAGGCAAATTTGTGAGAATAAATACCCGGCCTTTGGTTGTTCTCTCCATCTGAGGGAAGAAGGGAGAGATTTGGAAGGGACTCCCCTGAAAGACGGAGACGCAGGGGTGAGGAAAGTTAAAACTCAGAAGAGACACCACTATTCTTACAGTGTTGCCTTGCTATTATATCAATTGTAAAAGACACAGTAAGATAATAAAGGATTGCGATGCATGTGGCAAAATGTATTCACTTTAGTAGAACAATGTACTCTCACAAGTAGAAGAAATAACGTGTAACCTGTTAACAACAACTTGAAATGAAAATAATAATGGTGTTTAAAGGGATTTGCCCAAAGGTACTAAGCGCAAAGGTGGGGAGGACACGGGGGAGTTCAGAAATCTCACACACACACAGGCTAACATTGGCTCACTGCCCAGAGTTGGCTTAGAGCCAAAATAATCTTAAACAAAACACACAAGCTAGTAGACCCCTTTATATATACGTCCACAGCTGGAAAGACCTCACACTCACACACACACACACACACACACACACACACACACAATAGGCCCGTCATATACACAGCTACAGCTGAAAGAATCTTACACACCTACAGTATCAGGTTAGAAGCCCCTTGTCTTTACACATACACAGGCTAGTAGGCCAAAGGACCTTACACTCACACACACTCACACACATACACACACACACACACAGTCAAACTCACATACACACACATACACTGGCTAGTAGGCCAAAGGACCTGACACACACACACACACACACCTATAGGCCCATTAGATACACAGCCACAGCCGAAAGAATCTTACACACTCACACACACACAGGCTAGTTAGCCTTTTACGTGCAGCCACAGCTGAAAGAGAAGGAAAACAAGACAACCTTTTCGTGATTGCTGAAGATAAGCTGCGAACATCACATAGGGTCAAGTTATCAACACAGCACTTGATAATAATAATTGGAGCTCCAGTAGGGCTCCTAGAGTGCACCACATTGGAAATACTGTAGATATAGCATATAGACTGATCGTAACATGAGGAAAAGAGGTAACAACCACATACAACACCATTAGAGCAGAAGCTCTGAGAGAAGTAACACTTTAGAAAGTACATAACCCACAGAGGCTTAGCCTGAGACAGGGCAAGATAAGCAGTGCAATAGGAAAAGAGACCACCACAACCTTGAAGCAACAAAGAAGAAAACAAGGGAGGAACGTCATCCAGCGAAGAAGAAGATAATAACGCAGTCACGGAGAGAGAAATAGGAGAAGACTGCCGTCCAGTGGAAGGAGGAGAACAACACAAGTTGTAAAATATATTAGTGTATAGTCAAGACTTCAAATATTCCACCTGTAGTGTATGAATTAAGGAAGGTAGTGGCCCATTAGCTTTGCCCACACTAATATTCGAAATCATAGAAAGAGGCCAAGCAACACGCAAACCATAGGAAGATATGGCACAAGGAGGACAGGAAGCAAGCTGGACCATAATTATCACTCAGCACCCAGAAGAGGAATGGTCTATAAGCTTTAAAACAAAAAAGGCAGCTGGCCAAGCTCCTACCCCACAGCAACAGTCAACACCAGTGAACAGCAGCATGTGGCAACACTAGCGGTACAGCAGCCTGGGGTGATACAGCTAAGAGTCCGAGGTGAGCCCCACCGAGGAGGAATTGGGCACGAAAGAAGCTATGAAAAAGGAAAACAGCGTAATCAACAAAAGTACCAAGTAGTATCCAATGCTGGAAGCATAGTGTGCAACAGTGTTAAGAAGCATTCATTGAAGTTCATTCTAATACTGTGGAACCACTTACTTTGTGCATGCTCAATACATAGCACATTCATGGTAGGAAGTACGAACAAAGCATGGTTCATCTCAAAGCATAACATAAGATAAAACTCGACTCCAAATTCTACTGGTCTCTAAGCATGATAGTCCTCCTTAAGAAACTCATGTGAAACCTTTTGGCAACACGGTTAGATGTATTATTATCTCAGTGTTTTTGCAAAGACTCATGGGAACACAATGTAATGGTGACACCAAGGCATCCCATGTATTCATTTGTCTTATTAGTTCAGTACTTAGGTGCTTCACACTAACATGATTTTGTTGAATGAATTCAGTGTTGTGGCAAAATACGTTAGTTCCACGTAACATCATTGTTGTTTAAATTAATGTTTTGAGGTTTAGTAAATATGACATCAATCTTTTCCTTTTACCCCTAGTAAATATGTTTACCTTACTTGATTCAATCAGAAAAAGTTACTCCATCGAAATGACTATTTGAACACAATAAGGATGTTTCCTCCAGAACTAGGCTGTTTCATGTAATGGTAACGTAATATGGTTTGATGGCGTGTGGAAAAATCATGATTGAAGGATGGTGGTCTTGAATCAGCTGCTTGATCTCCTTATTCATGGTGCGCATGATGTTAATCATTGCGCAAGGGGGGAGGTTAGGCAGCAGATTCTGGACAGAGGGTTTTGGGCACCATTACCTCGAGATTGTATTACTCATGTGTTGAAACATTATCACACCAGCGCAATAAGACATTTTAGAGGAGGAAGTGAGCAGCCATATTAAACAACTTTCTCAAGTTCACAGGGCAATTTTCAGAGAACAGAGGAAAAGGGAAAGGAGACCGGAGGTCCTCGAGGGTGTTCAACAAGTCATGCATCAACCCAGAGCAGAGGACCCTACAGAGTAACCCAGGCCACCTCCAGAACGGCATGATGTGCCTAGGAGGCGTAGTGTTCTCTCTCTCTCCCCTATCTGTTTCTGCAGGTGCTGGTGATAAGGGGATCATACCAGGTCCAGACAGGAGGAGGTGGACACATTCACCCGATGCTGAAGCCATTCCCGAACCCCAGCCAGCATCCCTACGTCCAACTCAACAGCCAGCGTCCCTACATCCAACTCAACAGCCAGCGTCCCTACGTCCATCCCGACAGCCAACCACTCTTTTGCCATCCCGACAGCCAACTACCCTACAGCCAGTTCTGAAATGCCTGCAGCCAACTCCACGTCAGAAGCGTCAGGATCAGAAGAAACGAGATCGAAAGGAGCGTCGGGATCAGAAGGAGCAGGATCAGAAGGAGCGGGATCAGAAGGAGCGTCAGGATCAGAAGAAACGGAACCGGAAGGAGCACGAGGACCGGAAGAAGGAGGGGAAGTGCCGTGGTCGCCGCCCCCGCACCAACAGGAAAGCACAATCGACTGGGACACCTGGTACTCTCTAAGTCTTCCCAGTAATAGAGCCTCAACAGAAGACTTCAGCCATGAAAACACTATAGAATGGTTCCCCTGTCAAACGATACGCTGCACACAGAAGAACAGAGTGATATTCTGTATATAGAAAATTCAGATGCTGCTATATATATAGGCTACATTAAATACACCCAAAGGGAAACTGCTATGTGTGCTCGACAATAGCACCAAAACTGACAGCGCTGCCCATGACTGGAACATGCGTAGAAGTTGTAGATGAGATCAGGGAAAACGTTTCTACAGGACCGCTTCTCCCCGTTTCATTGCCTTATGATAATGGGGAGCCAAAGAGGGCGAAGACTAAATGAGATAGCAGCATGGAGTGAGGATAAAGCCCACCACTACCGCCAAGGTGACAAAAATCTAGCGAAGAATAACGGTGAGAGATGTGCAAAGGACTACCCAGGATTGGGAACCACAACAATACTGACAACCCACCCATACATCAAGGTGCCAGAAGATGCACAATTTGAGTGCTTTGAGAGCCCCTATGGACGAAAAGGCACACTGAGCCTCCAACACGACCCATTAAAAATACCATCAAGCACAGCAAGTAAAGCAGCAAAGATAATGACGAAGGCAATAAAAAATATAATGAAAGCCATTCCAAATATGAAGGAAAAAGGACCACAAATAAAAATGGAGGAGGTAGGAGTATTCAACGGAAACTGTTCAGCAGAATGGGTTCGCCAGCCAAAGGATTTCACATTCCGCTTAGTTAAAAAAAGTGGACAAAAATGGACAGTCGCACCCCCAGACAATGCAACAACAAGAATATTCTCTTACTACCCACAAGACGTTCCTCTAGCAGACGCCTGGTGGGTGTGTGGACGAAAGAGGGGAGCGCGAAACACACTCCCCCTATACTGGACTGGAAAATGTGCCCGAGTAATGTTGGCCCAGACGGCCCACATCATCCCCTGGAAGCAAAGCAATGGGACAGTGACCAATAAAATCCCCAAGCCAACCACAACAACTCCCACGCCGATCAGAACAACTCAAAGACTCCCAAAAACGAAAAAAGAATCTGAGAGGCAGCCCAAAAAGGAAGCCTAGAGCAGCCACCTCTGGAGGAATCTACTTGGACGTATTTGGACAGCCAAAGAACATTCCAAAAGAATTCAAAGTACGTGACGAGGTGGTCGCAGGATTCGAGGCGGCTGTCATCCCAATCTATGGAGCAGCCGTAGGAATTGCTAAGAACGCAGAATGGATCAATGCAATCCACTACAACCATCTGCGGTTTATGAATGCCACCTCGGATGCATTTAATGCAGTGGACCGCAGGCTGAATAGAACCACCAGGATGGTAATAGAGAACAGGATGGTACTAGACTGGCTGGTGGCCAAAGAAGGAGGAGTTTGTGCCATGGTGGGGACAGAGTCATGCTGCATGTATATCCCTGGAGAAGATGGAGACATGGAGGATTTCACGACGGCGATGAACAGAATTAAAGATCTAAACAAAGAAGCTCACGCAAACTCCGGAAAAGGACTGACGTTCAACATAGGCGATGTGTCAAGTGTTTTTGGACCGGTGACTCAATGGCTGAAGAACACCTTTGGGTCAGTGGGAGCACAGATTGTGGCGATTCTTGTAAAGATACTACTTGGGGCAGCCCTTGTGGTAGGACTGGTCTGCTGTTTCACCCAATGCTGTGGAAGATTCCTCTCAAAAACAGTGGCCAAACAACTGATGGTCGTGGAGGCTGAGTATGAACTTATGGAGAGTATCCCAAACATTAGTGAGGTGGTTCCCCGTCCACCGGTTCAGTTTAAAAGGGGCAGCGGCTTGAGAACCACCTACCGCTACACACAAAATACATAAATATTTTGTTCGCACATATACACACTTAAACACATACTGATCACAAACGCCCACACTATAATGGTAGATAACACAAGTGCTATTTTTTGTACACACACCCCCGCACGACACTGACAGGTAACTCACAAGACATGTACCTGCACGCCCAGGTGACAGAGGAAAAAATAGGAGTCATGGGCTGTGACCTGAAACGAATAAGTCGCCCCAAAAACTTTAGCCGCGCAAACAAATACTTATTACTCTTATTATTATTTAGTAGATGGAACTTAGAGTTGTGGAGGATTAGCCCTCATTTGCAAGGCCATCCAGCAGAGTTGGATAACTCTTGCTTGTAATGCTTGCTTGGAACCTACAAAAAGATGCTCTCACCCCGGCCTGCCATATGCTCACCCCGACCGCCTGAAGATATGGTGGAGTTTGTGGCTCCGACAGTACCCAAGGACGGGTAGGACCCCACTTTGGTCAGCAGGGGCCACCTAGACAGGGTACTGGCAGCACTTCTCCATGGTGTGGCGTACACTTGCGACCAGTGACGCCCACCCAGCCCGAAAGGGGCATGTATGTGGTGGTACTTGTGAGATATCCAAGGGGGGTGATGCTACGGGACAACAGGCGGGTGGAGCATGTAGGTAGTACAACCAAACTATAATCGATATATAATCAACATATCTACTGATTATATCACATATAGTCGTAGCTAACGGATTGTCAGATTAGGGACAAAAATACTCATGACATTGTTAAGAAACACTGATTTGGCATGATGGCCGTTGCATAAAATTGTATTTTATGTTTAGAAGGACTAACTTACCAGTCACTTCTAGGGACAAATCCGTCTCGGGTCCTAGCCATTGTTCATAGCAGGAAATTGGTCTTTCTGTCACCCGATCTGGGCGTCCCAGGTTTGATCATTAGTATTAATAGTTACACATAATATAATCTTAAAAGTATTGCACACATTACACAAAACATAATCTTGATAGTATTAGTATTCACACATAGCCTAACATAATATGGGTCATATTACTATTTACACATGCTTGATATTAATTATGTATGTTTATGGAATCGTTTAACCATTTTTTCAGAAGGGTACTTGTCTGGGCACACACGGATGGGTGTAAGCCAGTTGGAAAAAAAAAAAAAAAAAAAAAAAAAAAACTTGTGACAATTCCTACATGATGTTTGTATATGACCATTATTCATATTAATAATGTCTTGTCATCATTTAATTCCCTGAAGTCATGGTATATTACGTTTTATAGTTACTATAATCATCACTTGTTTCAGGGGACAATTATATGTGGTGTTCCCCAGTGCATGTTCACGCGTTTTGATGTAATGCCATGACAGTATATTCAGTCACATGGCGCATCGTATATGCTGTCAACTGTGGAGTGAGGCTAGTTTAGCCTCAAAGGGGGGAATATGTGGTGGTTTTCAGATTATATGTGATATTTTAGTCAGAATTCACAGGATGCATTCATGGTTCATAAGCTTTAAAATTGAGCCTACTGCCTTTGATCTTAGTGTGGTTCATAAGCTGTAACATGGGGCCTACTGCATACAGTACTGTATGTTCTTGTGTGTTCCTGTGTCTGGCATTTTTCTGCAAACATCAGCACCAGCATTAGCATCTGGTTTTGCTGAATGCACTTTCATCTAGAATATCTTAACTGACCATCTAAGCAAACCAAAGAGTTATATGGGACGGAAAGCCATATTAGGGCTGAACCCTCATGTTCCAAGGGAGAGGGGAGGTCATCCGCTGGTCGGGTCCGAGAAAGGACCAGGTGAATCTTCATGATCAAGGGAGAGGGGATGTCATCCGCTGGCGGGGTCTGAGCTGGCGGGGTCCGATAGAGGACAATGGGAGGCACACTGTCTGAGGTACCAGAAAACTCGCCACACAACTAATTTGGAACAACCATCCATAATAGAAATGTCAAGAAGAAAGTGTCTGAGAGAGAGTCTATATCATCCCCTGGCATATCAAAGCAAAGAAACACAAGAACACAAGGTCCGAGGAAAATGACATAAACTTTACGCTGATTGGCTAAAAGAATATGGGGTGATGCGAGCGGGGACGCCAAGAAGTGTGCTTTAGGTATATAAGATGAGACCCCGCCATCTTCGGTAGGACGTTCATCGGGATGGCCAGCGGATGACACCTCACCTTCTCCCTATTGTCTTGACTGTCAGCCTGAAACTTTGTTTTCGCTGTACTATCATTGCAATATGGGGAATAAAGATCAACAATCTACAGAAGTCTCCTGTCTGTATTGTCTCCTACGGACGCTTTGTTCCGGAGTGCTATTTAGTATATAGTTAAGTGTTAAGTATTAATTAGTGATAATGGATTCGCATAGTGGAACATTTTTTCCACGACACTGCCCCCTTGCTTTTTTTGCTGCTAGCTAACGTTAGTTAGCCTGACCAGCCGCCCTAGGGGAGTCTAGATTTCTAGGCTAATGCTGGGTTTCCACCATAAAATACTGTAGGTTCAAGTGGCATACACACAACAATCCGTTTTAATGTTTTTATGTTGACAACAATTCATGTTCTACAAAAACACCACAGTAGCCTAGTTCATATCAGCGTGCTAGCTATCTAGCTATGCTAGTTGCTATGTGTTTTCTATTGGTTCTAATGGGTCAACAAGCTAACAAGCTAACTCTACCGTTCGGGAGCTTACAGTTTGCTGAAATCCCACTCCTAACACCTGACGTAACTGGTTCTTATTTCTGGACCAGCTCAAAGTTGGTGCTGAGTTGGAACCTATTTTCCTGGCCCAGAGCCAGGTTATTTTGTGTGGAAAAGCAAAGAACCGGTTCCAGACTTGGGACTGGCTCCGAACCAGCACCAGAACCGCGTCGGTGGAAAAGGGGTAATAGTGTTTGGCATGGGCTCGACCTGCCCTGGCTGTCTGGGGTTCCTTAGGCCGATTCCTAGGGGCTTTGCAGGTCTGGCGGCATCTCCTGGCAGGACGGGGCATGACAGTCTCCTGTGTCGTCGTTGTAGCTTCTGTATTTTCTACATAAAAAGTAGAGGGCAAAACCAATTCATCGCTTTCTCCTACCTAACGTTGTTTTCCCGGGAAGCTAACGTTCAACGTCGCAGAGTAGCAAAAAAACATGACGGAAAGTCATTTGCAAGATTAGTGAAAAAGCTATGTAGCCTACGGTAGCCTACTGTATGATGGAGTAAAGCATTACCTGTAGCAAGTAAATAAATAACAGACATCAATATATGCTGTTTGGTTTACACAGCCATGAAGTTGTGTGCCAATCCCCGGCAAAACATACAAAACATTTTTTTCAAATCCTCCACTATCTTTGAAGATGGCCCTCACAAGTAGATGGACAAACTCTCTTCACTGCCCTCCTAGGTCCTCTGCGTTTTCAAGCCATACATTTTGTCACTGGCCAGGGTGACATACTACAGTGTCCCCAAGTTCTCTGAATAGCAGTAGTCCAAACATTTGAGCGGTTAATGTGGACTGTCTTTGTTGTCGGAGTGACTACTTTGTCTGCATGACCTTTCAGAATGCCTCTGATCTCTCTTCCCTATCAACACGTGCATACCTTGAAACCAATACATCATGCAATTTATAATACTGCAAATATACTTTTTTTAAGTGCAAGATACCTATACAACTCTGTACAATTACCAAGATTTGTAGTCCGGTATACAAATGCCCAAATTTAGGTGAACCTGTTTTTTTGTCGGTTTTTTTTTGCAGAATCTAGTAGACTAGGGGTACTGTACCTCTTTAAGATTTAGGAGGGTGCCCGTTGATATCCATTGGGCAATTTCGTATATTCGGCCTTTCTTGTCCAATGTGTTGAATATGGCAGATATACAGTACTACAGGTGACTCGGGTAAAACAATGAACAAGCAGATATCACTATGAAACTTCACCAGTTGATTGCTTAGATCAATATGAAAAATAAATGTATTACAAGTTTTCTGTAATTTAATGTTTGAATATGCAAATTAGGCATTAGGCAATTAAATATGTGCTGATTTGCATAAACTTAAAAAGATAAGATATGAACATTGGATAAAGCCAGATTATTATTTTTTTTTTTTTTTGTTGACATAAGTGATGAAAAGTATTTTACAGAGGAGATTATGGATATCTTAAAAAATCTATTTTTGCTATGTTTTTAGGAATGAAATGTCATACAATGATCTTCCACATCCTTCTCAAATGTGGTGGAGTGTCAGGTTTTGTCAATTAATCTTCGGGGCTTCGGGTTTTTTGACACTTTCCCAGACATCCAATGATAAATCAACCTGTGTTATGGGGACGGTTTACTTCTTCTTAAGTGCTTCCTAAGTGCTTTTCACATTTTTCAGTGACACTTTCCCACACTGGAAAAAAAAAGAATCGCTGGATTTACTTCAGTGGCAATTCTAGAATTTTTTTTAACTAGGGTGGCACTAGTGGGGCACTGATAAATTCAAGGTAGCATGGATTGATGTTGGATGAATTCATTGCTGTGGCAAAATATGTTGGTTCAATGTAATAACATGGTGTGTGAAAGAAAAACATGACTTTGTTTAATTGCATTGAATTGTTTCTCTTGAATTGGAGATTGAGCCTGAGGAAGCACATGGCGAAACGCGTTGCTCAGAAATAAAAGTTTAAAAGTGCTTTTTTTTTATGATTTTGTTTAACTTAATGTTTTGTGGATTACTCAATCGGAATGAATGACTATTAGAACACAATAACAATACTGTTTTATTCAGCACTAGACTGTTTAATGTAATTGTAACATAATATGGTTTGATAAATTGGACAGCTCTATCTTCTCATTTTTTACAGTGCAGTGTCAAGTAGGATCCGATTATGCTTGGTGTGCGTGTGAAGAAAGGTGTCATAATGGGCAAGTTCAGGCACACAGGTGACATGATATCTTCACTGAAGGTCTAGTTTAGATCCCCATTTCTGGTGATCAATAAAAAATACTGTCTCCATGGCTTATTATGACTGCCGCGCAGCGAAGCGGCGGTCATAGGTTTAGTCAGGGTTTTTGGTAATTTTCTGTTAAGGACACTGAAAGACCGGGGTGCACGAAACTTGGTGGGCATATAGCTCGACGACAGGGATAGCATGGAACCATTGTTTTTGATCCATCGCCTCCCCGCTGGACTGGACTGACACAGTCTTCTGTGAATATCTCGAGAACCGTAGGGTCTAGGAGAACCACCTTTTTTGATACATGATACATGCACACACACACAGACAAGCACAGACACACACACAAAACATATGCACGCATGCACAAACACACCCACATGCATGCACACACACACACACACCATTACCCACACACGCACTCACAAGTGAACTTTTAAGGTTTTTATATGACAGTGAAACCATTATAAGATCCTTGCTAAATCTGTGTAACCAACATATAAAACATTATAACCTGTAAGGACTATACTGTATGACGTTGTATGAGGAAAACGAGAAAGGGGCCACTTTCAAGAGTAAATCATACAAGTTTTGTATATAAAACACATTGCTGGCATATACGTTTTTTCTATATCTTTTCCATATGGGTATCCACACAGAGATACACAAACACAAATGCAGGCACACACACACACACACACACACACACTACATTACCCCCACCACACGCAAAGCGAAAACTCACAGATAGTGAAGCATACATACTGTACACAAAAGCAAGAGCACACATGCACACACTCACATACAAGCTGCAGTAGGAGATGGCATAGGAGAAATTGACGAGCGTGATTTATTTTTGTCCAGGACTAAGCGGCGGTCAGGTCATATTTTGTACCGTGTTGCGTTACATCTAGAACACTAGGCTTGCTTACCACCTAGGCCTTGTAGCTCGGGAACATCAGTGATAACATGGACCGAAGTATATGTTGGCCTGTGTCTTGGCTTTGCCATCTGGTCAGAGCCAGTTTTGTGCAACGGTTGGCACCTGCCACGTTGGCATGATTTACGCTAGGATGTTTTAGTATAACAGGCTGGATATTAGGATTTGACTCTGAGACGGATCAAGGAAGAGAATCATGAAGCATCTTCTGTCGGTATTCTGTCGTGGAAAAATCACTTACCTTTAACTTTTACTTAGCTTTTTACTCTAACTTAGCACTCTGAACAAAAATCAGCGGAGAATGGTCTAAAGTGGCCGCTTGTGGTCATTATTCGCAAAGTCCACCAGGACACAACTCTGAACAAGCAGAGACTAAGTGTCGCCAGGTAGGAGTCACGAATGATGGATGCCCTCTGCAGTGGGGATTTCCACAACCCAGGCCTAGGGGAGAAGGTGTGCCTATTCTGAGGAAGTCCCCTTGGGAGGGGGTTTTAAGTGTCCTTTAACTTAACTTTTTACTCTAACTTAGCACTCTGAACAAAAACCAGCGGTGAATGGTCTGAGATGAGAAGTGGCCGCTTGTGGCCTTTATTCACAAAGTCCACCAGGACACAACTCTGAACAAGCAGAGATAAGCATCGCCAGGCAGGAGTCACGAATGATGGATGCCCTCTGCAGTGGGGATTTCCACGACCCAGGCCTTGGGGAGAAGGTGTTCACGTTCTGAAGAAGCCCCCTTGGGAGGGGTTTTTTAAGTGTCACCACACCTCTTTTTACTTCTGGCCAACCCTGGGCAGATGTCTGCCCACTATGTAAATAGGAGACCAATTGTCTTCCAATCAGTACAAACCAAAAATCATACTGTACATGTGGAAGAAGCCCCTTGGCCTGCCACTTTAATTATTAATATGACCAGGTCATGACCGCACAGCTGTGTGTGACATCACCTTCTGCTCCCGCCTGGCAGCACATGAGGCCTGCATGAAAATGTACTACAATGCTCAGCAGCCGCTTCGAATAGCAACCACAACTGTTACTGTATACTCTGTGCAGTTTTAGGTAAGGTAAGGTACTTTTATTTATATAGCGCATTTAACGTGCACTGAGTGCAACCCATAGCGC
Source organism: Sardina pilchardus (assembly GCF_963854185.1). Taxonomy (NCBI): domain Eukaryota; kingdom Metazoa; phylum Chordata; class Actinopteri; order Clupeiformes; family Clupeidae; genus Sardina; species Sardina pilchardus. The sequence goes on from NC_084998.1 coordinate 24,963,495, forward strand.
TTTACAGACACAGTGTCGAAACAGAGTGGCGTAGTCGCCAGCGTACCCATGACAACACAACAAACAAATTCACAAAATAACAAGACACAAGATGCCGGACGGAGTGGCGTAATCGCCAGCGTACCCGTGACACTAAGACATAAGACAGACAAACAAATAAACAAATGTCAAATACATAATAAAACAAACAGTTACTGTCCGAGACTAAGCCTGTGTTCTGTTATTCATTTATTGTACCATCTATAATAAATCATCATCATCTAATCGCCAATCCTGATCCAGCAGTCAAGCTTTATTGACCATCTTCAATTCAGACAGTAGAACTAAAATACAATGCAACCAATAGAGAGTCCAACATTTGGTGTCCATGACCCGTTTTGCAAGAGGAGAAGAAAGACAAGAACATCCATCGTGGTTCAGACTCAGAGAGACGTCAAGGGCAGATATGTACATCGCATCTGTAAGAAGAGTCCATTTTGGCACCCTCACTGACCTGACTCAAGCCAGCAGGAAGCCTGCCAAGAAAGGAAGACTTGCACCCAGCAGTAAAGAAATTCTGACCAGGTGAAATCAGAAAGTTATTTACTCTTTTAATGCAAAGAAAAGAACCAAAGTAAAGCTAATTCATTGAAGAAATTAGACAATGAAAAACTGCATTTTAATGAGAGTATTGAAAAGTTCGTGTCATTAACCCGTTTAATCCCAAATTTTTCCCAGACATGAAAATATCAAAATCATGTGTCTTGAGTAACCCTTTGAAGTAATCAATTACTATTTTTTAAAATTTTAATAAAAAAGTGGGTGAAAAGGAGTGTTTTATTTTCGGTCACAATTGTGACCGCTAGGCAACTACAGAGTCAGATTTTGGGGATTTTCTCTTTTTTTGACACATTTCTTTGTCCAATCATCTCATTTCCAATAAATTCCAAACAGAGATGATATGGGGACATTGTCCCAGGTCTGTTATTTACATTTAAATGTGTATCACAATACAATACTCAACATTGCCTCTGCAATTCTCTGCTATATTCTAAGTGTGCCGATTTTTACATAGAGAAGCCATTATATCACACTATTATACATAGCTATTGTAATAGCTGATTTTCTATGCTGTTCTTTATCTTAATTTTACTTTCAGTCATTACCTGCACATATCAGATCTAACTGACTGTCCAGATTTGATAATCATACCTCAAAAACAGTAAATCATTGTCCTCATTGACTACTATTTTACATATGTCACATATACAAACTAGGTGGTGGGGGGTATAATCAACTCGCCAGTCAGCCTGTTAGAGGCATAATGCCTAAATGTATGCTGAGACCTGCAATAGACATGAACAACCTTACCATGTTTACATAGAAAAGCCATTATATCATCTATATCAACTATATACCACAATGCAACAACCACCACATGTTGCAAAAAGAGATGTCGTTTGTCTGTTTATTATTGTAAATCAAGTTTTTAAGCCAAGTATACTTGCGTACACAAGAAATTTGGCTTCTGCATTTATCCCATCCGTGAATTAGTGAACACACATGAAGTGACATCCTAAGTTACCTGGTCCCTTTGCTCCAAAGGCCTCATATTCATAAGGCTCTATGTCCCCAGTGTCCTATATCCTGGGACCTATGCTCATTCGGGTATCTACTATGTGCTTTATAATGCTGGAGGAGTCTGGAAACATACAATGCTTGACCTGGAGAACACAGGACCCCTGTCCCTGATCCCAAATAACCCTGAGGAGCATAGGAGCCTGCTCTGACCTCAGTTATTGGCCTAATCTAGTGTCAGAACGGTGTGATATCCATTATTTTGCTCAATTTAATTCATTTTACTACTGGATTAAGTAAGGTTCTAAATACCTAATAGGACACAGTCTGTAACGTGGACATACAATAGTGTCAGGACAGATTGATGAGACAATTATTTTTGATCACATGAAGCTGTGCTTCTGGTTTGTCTGCCTGGCCCCTGTGACATAGGCCCTTTACTGTGCATAAGTGTGTGTGTTGGGGGGTGGGTTGGGGGGCTGTTGGGAAAGGGGTGGGGAATATATTTTCTGGTAAGGTTGTTCATGTCTATTGCAAGTCTTTGCATACATTCAGCCAATTTGCCTTCAACAGGCTGACCGGCGAGTTGATTACAACCCCCACCACCTGTGACATATGCAATATAGGAATAGGAATATAGTCAATGGGGACAATGATTTACTGTTTTTGAGGTATGATTGTAAAATCTGGACAGTCAGTTAGATCTTATATGTGTAGGACATTACTGAAAGTAAAATTAAGAAAAAGAACAACATAGAAAATTAGCTATTACAATAGCTATGTATAATAGTGTGATACAATGGTTTCTCTATGTAAAAATCGGCACACTTAGAATATAGCAGAGAATTGCAGAGGCAATGTTGAGTATTGTATTGTGATACACATTCAAATGTAAATAACAGACCTGGGACAATGTCCCCATATCATCTCTGTTTGGAATTTATTGGAAATTAGATGATTGGACAAAGAAATGTGTCAAAAAAAGAGAAAATCCCCAAAATCTGACTCTGTAGTTGCCTAGCGGTCACAATTGTGACCGTCTTCATGTTCACTCATGCTATGAGAACGCTGAACAAAGTTCACATATTTCATTTGCATCCCTCCATACTAGACACCTTAAAGATTATGTGTACCCAAACTCTTTGCCCTATTTTTACATCAACATACTTTTCTAAGCTTTAGTTTGGGAGCTTTTGGGTGGAAATTTTCTGTTCAGGGTGCAACCAAAACATAAGCAGCTCTGACCATGTGACAAATTACACTACACATGTGGCACTTCACATATTTAACTGAGACCCTTTCAGGTTTCCATTTTTGGGGAAAATGTATTGATACTTCATACAATGACATCTGTAAAGGCACAGAAGCAAAAAAAAAAAATCGGTCACAATTGTGACCGTTGGGATTAAATGGGTTAAGAGTTTTTACAAAGTAGGCTACCTATCGTGATCTCACGGCTTGGCGTAAAATGATACGCCACTTTTAAAGCTATTTGGCGTGCCATTTTACGCATTTAAGGCTTTTAGCGTCTTATTGTACGCTAGTTTGGCCATGGAGAACAACGCAGCCGCGTCTTATTGTACGCTGTTTGGCCATGGAGAACAACGCAGCCCAGCCTACACGGGCACAGCCGAACCAAACGAAATTGTCCGAGCAGCTACGGATTGAAACGAAGTTCGAAAAGAAGACGACAGCAAGGTGAGTTGGTCGCAACTTGCATGTGATAGCAGACATGATTTTTGCGTGGTAATATAATGTGTATGAACATCTCAGCTCTTATATTGGGCTACATATTGTGACAAGTAGCCTAGGCTACGGCTGCACATCTAGATCTATGCTTTTCTGTGTGATGTAGGTACAGTAGCTAGCTGGAATTTTACCCTGTAACAGCTAATGCTAGCTTGCAATAAGAAACAGAACATTTATTTTTCGCATATGTTTCTTGCATTGGCATGGCCATAATGGACATTTTAATTGCATGTATTATGATATTGAGCTATATTGACATTACAAAATGATATAGCACGTCGTTTATTCAATGTTGCCATACATAAAGCGAGTGATGATAAAAGTGATCAGACAGGCATGTGTAATCGAATCTAAACTGCTACGGGACAGAGATGTAAACGCTCGGGAAAGGGCGAAGAACAGAGGGTGATGGGCTACTGCACTGATCTATAGAACACTTTATGTGTGTATTCTTTATAGATCAGTGGGTTGCTGTCATGTGACAAATGCATAGCCACAAAAAAGCGGAAATGCATAGAGCGAGAGCAAGCCATGTGGGGTAAACATGTAATAATGTTGTTGTTGTTGTTTTGTTTTTGTTTAAAATAATGTTTTTTTTTTTTTAAATAGTGCATTTCTTCAGCGTACTACGTAGTACAATGCATCTTTTAATGTTCAAAGTAGCCTACTGTATTATTTTCCTGCATAAGAACTACAAATAGCCTAGGCTACTCCAGTATTTGAATAAATGCCCACTGCAGTTTTACCCTTGTCTCACCTATATATGTCTATGAATTGCAGTAGTGATAAAAAATGAAAAAGGAAAGGAAGGTGTCCTGATGTGTTGTTTAGGGATGATGGTCCTGCAATGTTTCTATACGTATCTTGATGTCTTTTTTTTGTTTTCATTTCATCATGTTTTCACAGATCCTTGCTCCTGATATCCTGATGTGTGGGTTTCATTAATGTGGCCTTTATGACTCCAACAGAACACTCACAGAAAGGAGAGCAGTGTCATACTACAAGATAGCCAGCAACCCTTGTTTGGCTACTCATTTGTCTACTTCCTGAAGAGGAGCATGCTAGCCTTGACACCTCAGTCCTTTCTTCCATTAACAGCTGTGTTATGGAGCGCATCCTCACATCATGGTCTACTGCAGCAGGTGGATACAGAAGACAATTGGTAGGTATTTTGCATCACTTTTACCTAACTTTTACATAACTTTTACTGTGGTTTTGCTATGGTACATATGGTTGATTAGTATGCTAAATATAGGCCCATATTGTAGATTGAGAAACAGTCGATACATTTTGGCCTAAAGTATTAAGGGACAGCTGAATTGACTACCTATACCATATATTTTCTGAAAGTCTATGGCTTCTAGATGTCAATTCACATGAATTAAGGTATGTCCCACCAGCCAACTGACTTTGATCATAAAGCGTACACAGGCCCATATTGTACGTCGGGAAACCATCTGTACAACTGATACATTTTGGCCTATACTATAAAGGGTCAGCTGAATTGACCACCTATACCATATATTTTCCGAAAGCCTATAGCCTCTAAACGTCAATTCATATGAATTACGGCATGTCCCACCTGAGCCATATATTTTCTGTGAATTTGCTTTGCCTTTCAGTTTCAGCAAATACAGTGGGTATAGTAAGTATTCACACCCATGCTAAAGTTGACTAAAAAGAGGAATATAAAATCATCTTTTGAGAATTGATTGTAATGCCTTAATTGAAAAAATGAGTAAAAATCAAACCGCTAAGGACACTAATTTTCTTTGTGATTGAAGAATGTATCGTAAATAGATAAATGTTCTTCCTTAAATACAGGTTGCATAAGTAATTGAACACTATGTTAAATTCCCATAGGAGCAGGAGGATTTTTTATATGTTTTTATTTTTAAAGGCCAGCTATTTCATGGATCCAGGATATTATGCATCCTGATAAAGTTCCCTTGGCCTTTGAAATTAAAATAGCCCCACATCATCACATACCCTTCACCATAGCTAGAGATTTGCATGGTGCTTTTTCCAGTTAGCCTATTAGCCTGTTTGATGCTCATTGAGCTCAATGCAAATCAAACAGGCTAATAGGCTAACTGGAAAAAGCACCATGCCAATCTCTAGCTATGGTGAAGGGTATGTGATGATGTGGGGCTATTTTAATTTCAAAGGCCAAGGGAACTTTATCAGGATGCATAATATCCTGGATCCATGAAATAGCTGGCCTTTAAAAATAAAAACATATAAAAAATCCTCCTGCTCCTATGGGAATTTAACATAGGGGTCAATTACTTATGCAACCTGTATTTAAGGAAGAACATTTATCTATTTATGATACATTCTTCAGTCACAAAGAAAATTAGTGTCCTTAGCGGTTTGATTTTTACTCATTTTTTGAATTAAGGCATTACAATCAATTCTCAAAAGATGATTTTATATTCCTCTTTTTAGTCAACTTTAGCATGGGTGTGAATACTTACTATACCCACTGTATACAAAATAGAACCATGTATAGATTTATGTTGTCCAAAGGTTGCAGGAAGGTGGGATATGTTCTAATGTATGTTAAATCACATCTACAACTGACAAGCTTTCAGAAAATATATGGCTTGGTTAGGTGAAATTGCTCTGCCTTTGAGTTGGACCTCAAATCGTATCATGTGTGTACCTTGTTCGTCAATATGCAGAATAGAGTCATGTATACATTTATGTTGTCCAAAGGTTGCAGGAAGGTGGAATATGTTCTAATATATGTTAAATCACATCTACAACTGACAAGCTTTCAGAAAATGTATGGTTTGGTTAGGTGAAATTGCTCTGCCTTTGAGTTGGACCTCAAATCGTATCATGTGTGTACCTCGTTCGTCAATATGCAGAATAGAGTCATGTATAGATTTATGTTGTCCAAAGGTTGCAGGAAGGTGGGATATGTTCTAATGTATGTTAAATCACATCTACAACTGACAAGCTTTCAGAAAATATATGGCTTGGTTAGGTGAAATTGCTCTGCCTTTGAGTTGGACCTCAAATCGTATCATGTGTGTACCTTGTTCGTCAATATGCAGAATAGAGTCATGTATACATTTATGTTGTCCAAAGGTTGCAGGAAGGTGGAATATGTTCTAATATATGTTAAATCACATCTACAACTGACAAGCTTTCAGAAAATGTATGGTTTGGTTAGGTGAAATTGCTCTGCCTTTGAGTTGGACCTCAAATCGTATCATGTGTGTACCTCGTTCGTCAATATGCAGAATAGAGTCATGTATAGATTTATGTTGTCCAAAGGTTGCAGGAAGGTGGGATATGTTCTAATGTATGTTAAATCACATCTATAACTGACAAGCTTTCAGAAAATATATGGTTTGGTTAAGTGAAATTGCTCTGCCTTTGAGTTGGACCTCAAATCGTATCATATGTGTACCTCGTTCGTCAATATGCAGAATAGAGTCATGTATAGATTTATGTTGTCCAAAGGTTGCAGGAAGGTGGGATATGTTCTAATGTATGTTAAATCACATCTATAACTGACAAGCTTTCAGAAAATATATGGTTTGGTTAGGTGAAATTGCTCTGCCTTTGAGTTGGACCTCAAATCGTATCATGTGTGTACCTCGTTCGTCAATATGCAGAATAGAGTCATGTATAGATTTATGTTGTCCGAAGGTTGCAGGAAGGTGGGATATGTTCTAATGTATGTTAAATCACATCTATAACTGACAAGCTTTCAGAAAATATATGGTTTGGTTAGGTGAAATTGCTCTGCCTTTGAGTTGGACCTCAAATCGTATCATGTGTGTACCTCGTTCGTCAATATGCAGAATAGAGTCATGTATAGATTTATGTTGTCTAAAGGTTGCAGGAAGGTGGGATATGTTCTAATGTATGTTAAATCACATCTATAACTGACAAGCTTTCAGAAAATATATGGTTTGGTTAGGTGAAATTGCTCTGCCTTTGAGTTGGACCTCAAATCGTATCATATGTGTGCCTCGTTCGCCAATATGCAGAATAGAATGATGTATAGATTTATGTTGTCCAAAGGTTGCAGGAAGGTGGGATATGTTCTAATGTATGTTAAATCACATCTATAACTGACAAGCTTTCAGAAAACAGTTATTTTAGTATGGTCCTGAGTTATGATAGAAATTATATTGACACAAACAGAATTGGTAATGGAATTTTTCCTGTTACCGTTTATTTAGGTCCAAACCATCTTGAGGCCTTTTGGACAGAGGAGAGGATGACCAAGCTGGTTAACCTCTACATAAATAGACACATGTCAAGTGGTATGTATGTCTTTAGATGTAAAGAAATTAAATGTAAAGAAATGATGCAGACTACTGTGTCTGATTACACTTTAACACCTTTCTACCTCAACACTAATTCAGGGTTTATCAAGGCCCAAATATGCTGAGGAATACAGGCTGCCTGGGTGGCCTAAGGAGTTGCCTTTCACTTCAGTCAGTGACGGTATGTTAATATAGAATAACCAACTATTACTGTTACAACTGCATGCACACAACTGTTACATCATGATTTGGCTTCTCATAAGAGAATGATCAAAAACAATAATGATTGCATAGCCTATCCTACCAGTACAGAAGTTGGCCATGTCTGTCCTGCTATTAACCTATGCACACCTTTGCTTTTTTTATTTTGACAATTGCATTCATGTTGGACAAATAACTCATTATTCATAGGTTCAGTAAGTGTATGTAATATTTTGTCTGGTGAGTGTAACTTTGTTCCTCACTCTTTTGTGATTTTGATACACTTCCATAGTCTGGTTTTCACCATACTAAACTCAATCTTTTAAGATTGAACATTAGTCTGGCGAGGCTGCGCTTTGTTTCTACTGCACTTCGCGTCGCTTAAGTTTCATTTTCGGCGCGTCACCGGCCAATAGCGTGCCAGGACTAGAGTATGGCCGTTTCTGATAGGAGCCAAAGATTCTGGCAGTAAACAGCGAAAATAGATCTGCTGGTATCCAGCCTGAGCTGCCGGGCGAAATTCAAATTCCCCGGAAGTTCAGACAGGATTCACCTAACACTTTCATGCATTGTTTGCCATTTATAAAGGAAAAGGTCAAGGACGTAAGGCTTTTACAGCTGAAAAGCTGATACAGCTTGTGCAGTCCTACAATGCACATGTCAATGATCAGTTGTTTGTTGAGGCAGCAGCAGCAGGAGCAGCACCAACAACAGAAGCAGCAGCAGCAGCAGCAGGAGCAGCACCACCAGCACTATAAACGCCATCAGCAGCAGCGGCAGATTATAAAGAAGGATAACAATGAATACATGAAATCAGAGTGGGAAGTTGTGCTTTTATGTTTCATATACTGTATATATATGCACCTTACTTGAGTGTCTCTACAATTTAATTATACTGCAATGCAATTAAAATAAAGGCATTCATTTAATTAATTTGTCATTTCAGTTTGTATTATTACATTCATTTCGCCTGGGTGCCAGCCAAACTTAGCCCTTCCCACAACATTTCAGGTCGGGAAGTACGGTCTGGAATTGCGCCGTCAATTATGCTCGATCCAGAGCTGTTCGGACCAATGTGTACATGTTGTAAAAGACACAAGTTCATCTGAATGCTATAGGCTATGTCTTAGTAAACATACATGTGTTAAGTTCATGATTTGCATAGACAGGCAGGCCTTGATTGCACCTTAGGGTTATACCAGTTATGTTCATATAGACTGCACTCTGGCTATCGTCAGACAGTTTTGCATTCGACAAGTTTATGAATCGAACCAACCACCTCATAACACCCATTTTGTGCCTTTCTCATATTTACATGTTTTGTGATAAATAAACATGATTTGCAGGTCAGTTTTGACCTACGTGACAGCCTTGAAAAGTACCATCTAGACAGCTATTCAGTTGAGTTTTCAGACAGTTTTGCATGCACACAAGTTGATGAACCATCTTCAGAAACTGATGTTTAGAGGGCATATTTTTGACATAGGTTGATAAATAAAAGTTTTGTAATCATACTCAAACCATTAAAACATCCATATTTTGACTGTTTATGATACACAGAGGTGTGCTGTACTGAAATAAACCCAATTTCACTGATCTTACACACTGGGGGAATTTTGATCCACAACATCCTCAGAAACTGATGTTTAGAGGGCATATTTTTGACATACGTTGATAAATAAAAGTTCTTAAATCATACCCAAACCATTAAAACATCCATATTTTCACTGTTTATGATACACAGAGGTATGCTGTACTGAAATAAACCCAATTTCACTGATCTTATGTGCAGTGGGAATTTTGATCCACAAGACATCTTCAGAAACTGATGTTCAGAGAGCATATTTTTCACATAAGTCGATACACAAAAGTTCTTAAATCATACCCAAACCATTAAAACATCCATATTTTGATTGATTATGATACACAGAGGTGTGCTGTACTGATATAAACCCAATTTCACTGATCTTATATGCTGTGGGAATTTTGATCCACAAGACAGCTATAGAAATTGACGTTAGAGAGCATATTTTTCACATAAGTTGATACACAAAAGTTCTTAAATCATACCCAAACCATTAAAACATCCATATTTTGATTGATTATGATACACAGAGGTATGCTGTGCTGAAATAAACCCAATTTCACTGACCTTACCTGCCTTGGCAAGTTTGATGCTCTGGACATACTCAGAAACTACAATTCAGACACCCATATTGGCCAGATAGGCCTAAGTAAGTGTCACACTCATTGTTTCATGAAATGTTGACATGTGGCACATATTTTGATTCAGGGAGTGATAACAAACTTGTTAGTCAAATTTGAGACCTCCAGCTGCTTGTGTGTTGACAGGAGGCGGAGCCAAAGATTGGAAAATCTAGATTTCTAGGGGGCGCTATAGAGTCTGTGAATATGTGAGGTGTGGTTTTACTTCACTCATATATTTTATGTCATACATAGATGTCACATGCCAAATTTAGTCTGTCTATGAGGTATGTAAGTTAGACATTCTAACCCTAGGTGTAGATGGTCATAATTTGCATAGGTCAGACAGGCCTTGATAGGATTACACCATTAACTCAAGATAGTGCCAGCATATGGCACATATTTTGGTACAGGGGATGATAACAAACTAATTTGTCAAATTTGAGACAGCTAGTGGCTTGTGTGTTGCCAGGAGGCGGAGCCAAATATAGGAAATATTGGATTTCTAGGGGGCGCTATAGAGTCTGTGAATATGTGATGTGTGATTTTATTACACACTCATATTTAGTGTCATATACAGATGTCACATGCCAAATTTAATCAGTCTAAGGGGTATACAAGTTACAAATACCAACCCTAGGTTTAGATGTCCTTGATTTGCATAGTTAGACAGGCCTTGATAAGGTTACACCAGTTATAATCAACTAGAATGATACTTCTGAGGAAATGCAAGAGTGGGCTTCATCAGGTGCAGATCATCAAAAGGGTTGCAACAGTACCTTATTTTTGAAAATCAGGCACACAGATCAAAAGTTATCCGCATTAACGCAACATCCAATAGGCCAAAACGCATAAATAAAGTGGTTCCTATGGTGGTTGCTAGGTAATCATGTTGGTTACTTTAGTGGTTGCTAGGTTGACATTGTAGAGCTGGTTGCTAGGTTGTTGCTAGAGTAGTTAAGATGGTTGCTAGGACGTTGCTAGGGTCATTGAGACGATTGCTAGGGCGTTGCTATGCTACGTATGGTGGTTGCTGTGCAAAATAATGCGGTTGCTATGCTGGTTCCTGCTATGGTGGTAATCTTGTTGGCTGCTATGCTGGTTGCTACGTAGACGTTGTAAAGGTGGTTGCTAGGTTGTTGCTAGGGTAATAGGGATGGTTGCCAGGGGGCGTCACTATAACACTATGCTTTGCCATGCTGTGGGCTTGCTGTATAAGGGGGTAAAAACAAAATAGTTTGTCACATTTGAGGCCTAGCTGCTTCTGTGTTTCCAGGAGGCGGAGCTAAAGATGGAAAAAATGGATTTGAAGGGGGTACTAGATTCTGTGAATATGTGAGGGTTGATTCCATTCCACACACATATTTTGTTATCCAAGGATGTTACATGCCAAATTTAATCAGTCTACAACACTATACTTAGAAATGCCAACCCAATGTGTACATGTCCATGAGTTGCAAATGATGCCAAAATTATGTAAAAAACTTAAAAACAACACAAGTCGGTAACAAGTATTTTTATTTCTGTAGACATCACAAAATATGGCAATACAAAATTGAGCCTTCTGTCAAGGATTCAAGGAATTGTCAGATACAAAGATATCATTGTAAAATACATAGAGAACTGGCATTCAGCTTCTCAACTTGCCTCTGCAGAGGTGTACAGGATAAAGAAAGAAGGATTTAGAAATACATGTAATTTAACGATAGGGAAGGGGGTCATTCTGTTTCAAGTCAGATCAAATCCAGGAAAACAGTTGCTGCACCCTCTCAGATTTTGCTCTTGACTACCTTTAAGTCCCAAAACCAAGACCTGTAAAATATTTTTGCTCAATTTTATAATTCCATACACCTTTTCACCCTTGATTTTGTATCATTTTCACTCTCAGAAATTCCTTATCTTGGAGGCCATCTTTAGGCATTGATATATTTAAAAAATATTGTTCCTAGCTTGTCCAAACTTGGTGGAAGATGGAAGGCAGACATGTTCTCAGTATGACTAGACCATTGTTTGTAGTGCATACCCATTCAATTTATATGAGGCCCTAGATAAGGAACAAGGTGCAAAACTGGTGATACTATGGGCCTTGTAAACTTTTTTGTGTCAACATTATGGACAGCTAAAATATTGGCACAACATTAATAACCCATAGTATGTAAATGTGTACAAAAAGAAGTTCATGTCACTGGTTTTCGCACTTAACCCCAAATCAAAACAAAAACAAAACAAGAACAAAACCTGAGACAGTGCAGCAACAATCTTTTCAGGTGGTAAACAGAGCAGTGTGTGTAAGTGCAGTATGGCAAGTCTATATAATGTAGTTTAAAGAGTTATGTGTGATCGGGATGCAGATGGCTTCAGGAAAGAAACTCCTTCTCAGTCTGTTCTAGCCATGTGGGAACAGAGACGTCTGCTTGACCTCAGTGGTTTAAACAGTCCATGGTCAGGGTGTGAAATGTCTTTTGAAATATTTTGGGCCCTTGTACTCTTCTGGTATAGATGTCCTGAAGGGTAGGGAGAGGTGCTCTGATGGTACCTTTTGGCAGTAAATGTCAAGTGTCAAGTGTCTGTAAAAGAGAAAGAAAGCATATATTACAATTGACCCTGTCCATGAATATAATCAATGCAAACTACTCAGTTTTGTGTCACAAATAAATGCAAACCCACACTAGAAGCCTACAAGTCAGGTGCAATAGTTAAGCAGGGTTCAGACCAAAGATTCGCGACGAGCCGAGCCGTGAAGTTCTAAAACCTTGCAACTGCGACTAAACATGTTGAATGCTTTGAGACGGCTTGCAACAGCTTGCAACTCCATGCAACCTCTAATTCATACCGCTGCAACTCTTCTTTGGTGTGAATTGGGCTTTAGAAGTAATGCAGATGTGTACAACATATACACCACCATTCACCAGTCCGGTGTTTTTTTTTAATATAAAGAGGTAGTCTGGTTTTTACCATACTAAGCTCTATCTTTTAAGATTGAACATTAGTCTGGGGAGGCTGCGCTTTCTTTCTACTGCACAAGAGGCGTGATCAATGGGCATTGTTCAAATGACTCACACAATTGCCACAAGCGGGCTAGTTGGTGAATTAAACTGTTCCAGAGTAAGTTTTTGTTCTGTTTTCAAAGAAACTTGCTTTTAAAATCTTCTAATAAAGAGGACTATTTTAAGTAACTGTAATAATCATGATTACTTCCTGGAGTAATGCATTAAATAACACATATATGACAAACAAATTAGAGCATGCTCAATAACATACCCTACAGCCTTCACTATGCAACAAAAAAATTACATTCAAAACACACAAACACTTACACCAGGCTGAGGGCAGTAGCCACGGCTACCAGACATCATCAAGTAGCAGGTAGTGCAATCAGTACAGACCGACTTCACCCTGGACAGTTGATGGAGCCCACTACATAAACACATGAAAGGAGGGGATAAACTAAACAGCTACAGACACAAATACATGCACACATAATATAATGCTATAAGCGCTTCTACGTGTATGAGTCTATGTATGTGTGTCTCTACCAGTGGGGTATACTACGAATCTCGCTGAACATAACCTGGATCGACAAATACAAAAGTCGCAATCAGAGATGAGTGATATCACAAAGCTCACTGACGGGTTGAATTTGTCAAACCAGGTTGTCCGCACCAGTTGTCCATTGTCCGGGGCATTTAGCGACAGTTCAATCACCTTTACGACATGGAGAATCCGCGAGCGAGAGCTGTATATTTTGCCCATTTCGAACAAGTCGTGATAATGAACTCCTATGAGGAGTAAAACAGTCAGATCACAGTGCGGGGAAATACCACTGTGATAAATAATGGGGACAATGTGCAATAAGGAGATCAGGTGCAATGCTATTTGTTGGATGTCTTGTATGTGTTACTCTTTGTCATGTCTGTTTTAAATACTTGTCATGTCTGTTCTTTTTTAAAAAATACTTGACTTGTAGGGCCTGCACAAGAATTCCAATGTGTTATGCACAAATGGCCAATAAAGTACTTTGACTTTGAAATAAGAATGGGGAACAGTGCTGTCAAAAAATAGCCCATGCGGTGAATGTGTGCTAAGTGTAAATATTTAGCATAATTGTATAAAAACTATGACCAGGTTTAGTTGTGAGCATAAGATACCATGGTGATATCGCGACGCTAAAACAGAGCCACTTTCGTGTCACAGCATATCCTGGCTTTGAGCGCAACATACCTCGTTAACCTCGCTAATAAGTGAGTGAACTTGGAACTTCTTCCGTATGAATCAGGGCAGCAGTCCTCACAGCACACTGCCTGCAAACAGAGGGAAACAAAACACACAGAACATGAAAAGACCATCACTGAAGCACTACTACAGCAACGATCACACAACAACAACGATCACACAACAACGATCACACATCAACAACAATCACACAACGACAACAATCACACAACAACAACAACAAGGATCACACAACAACAATCACACAACAACGATCATACAACAACAACAATCACACAACAACAACAACAACAACAAGGATCACACAACAACAAGGATCACACAACAACAACAACAACAACAATCACACAACAACAACAACAAGGATCACACAACAACAACAACAACAATCACACAACAACAACAACAACAACAAGGATCACACAACAACAAGGATCACACAACAAAAACAATCACAACAACAATCACACAACAACAAGGATCACACAACAACAACAATCACACAACAACAACAACAACGATCACACAACAACAACGATGACAAACAACTATCTCACAACCAAACAACTATCACACAACAACAACAAAAACAACAACGATCACACAACAACAATCACACAACAATGATCATACAACAACAACAATGATCATACAACAACAACAATCACACAACAACAACAACAAAGATCACACAACAACAACAATGATGACAACTATCACACAACCAAACAACTATCACACAACAACAACAACAATCACACAACAACACGATCGCACATCAACAACAATGATCACACAACAACAACAACGATCACACAACAACAATCACACAACAACAACGATCACACAACAACAACGATCACACATCAACATCAATCACACAACAATCACACAACAACAACAATCACACAACAACAACAATCACACAACAACAACAATCACACAACAACAACAACGATCACACAACAACAACAACAACAATCACACAACAACAACAACAATCACACAATCACACAACAACACAATCACACAACAACGATAACAAAACAACAATGATCACACAACAACGATCACACAACAACAACGATAACAAAACAACAATGATCACACAACAACGATCACACAACAACAATCACACAACAACAATCACACAACAACAATCACACAACAACAACGATCATATAACAACAACAATCACACAACAAGAACGATCACACAACACAACAACAACAACGATCACACAACAACAACAACAACAATCACACAACAACAACAATCACAACGATCACACAACAACAACAACAACGATCACACAAAAACGATCACACAACAACAGTGATCATTCACACAAAGTGAACAACCGCTTTTGATATAGATTATCAATGAAGTTTTACTTTTTTGAATGGGGATCATGACTATTTCTGTAACATAGCGGGAGTAGGTGTGGTAGACCAACAACAACAACGATCACACAACAACGACGATCACACAACAACGATTACACAACAACGTCAACAATCACACAACAACAACAATGACGATCACACAACAACAACGACCACACAAAAAGGATCACACAACAACAACAACGATCACACAACAACAACGATCATACATAACATAGCGGGAGTAGGTGTGGCAGACCAACTGAATACCCTGTGACTCAGGAATATATTGGTGTCCAAATTACTATTTTCTTTACTCTTGACAGCTGGCAACAGTGAATGCATATCAGCCTATCAGCTTAAAGGAATAGTTCGGAATTTTGGACATAGGACCTCATTTCCAACTTTACCGAGGTGATATAGGTCGGTGGAGACCGTTTTTATCGCGTTTAACCCCTTCCTTCAGTTGCAGCGTTCCCCTTTGCTAACGCTGGTTCTGAGCTAACACATTTCAACGGTAACATCAGTCTGACATCAACAACAGTTTTACTCACTCCACAGCACACCCGAGACAAGTCAATTAAAACGTCCGACTATCGATATACATGTCCGTGTTGATAGAATAATTTTAGAAATAAAACTAACCTTGCAACTCAATGATTTATTACATTTTGATGGACTAGTTTCTCAATATCAATCCGCCACTGCAATACAGGGAACAAAGTAGGCTATTGCAATGCGATGCAAGGTTAGTTTTATTTCTAACATTGTTCTATCAACACAGGCATGTGCATCGATAGTCTGACGTTATAATTTATTTGTTTCGGGTGTTCTGTGGAGTGTTTTCAGTGGCAGGCTGGATGTTACCATTGACTTGCGTTATCTCGGCACCAGGTTAGCACGAGATGAACGTTGCAACTCAAGAAAGGGCAGAAATTCACTGAAAATGGTCTTCACCGACCTATGTCACCCCGACTAAGTTGGAAATGAGGTCCTATGTCCAAAATTCCGAACTATTCCTTTAACGTTAGTTTGCACAAAGATTGTAAGGAAACCACAGGCACATGGCAAGTAAAAATATAAAAATATGACAGTAAAAGTAGTGTAAAAGTGATGTAAAATACCTGCCAATTGCCCTTTGTAGGATGCGCTCCATAACACAGCTGTTAATTGAAGCAAGGACTGAGGTGTCGAGGCCAGCATGCTTCAACCTCTTCAGGAAGTAGACAAATGAGTAGCCAAACAAGGACAAACAAGGCCTTGTTTACATGCTGGCGGTCTTGTAGTTTGACACCACTCTCCTTTCTGTGAGTGTTCTGTTGGCGTCACGAAATGCAACCCATACTTCAGGATATCAGGAGCAAGGATCTGTGAAAACATGATGAAATTAAAACAAAAAAGACAAAGATATGTCTATAAAACATTGCAGGACCATCATCCCTAAACAACACATCAGGACACCTGTCTTTCCTTTTTCAGTATCACTACTGCAATTCATAGACATAGTCTAGGTGAGACAAGAGTAAAACTGTTGTGGGTATTCATTCAAATACTAGAATAGGCTACTCAACTCCACAACTTCAAGTTTGCAAACACTGTTTTGGAGAAGTATCTGTAGTTCTTATGCAGGAAAATACAATAGGCTACTTTTGGACATCAAAACTGCATTTTACTACAGCCTACACTGCAGAAATGCTATATTTTGGAGATGGGAATGTTGTTGTAGGCCTACTGCTTTGTTTTTCAGTAAAACGTTAGCCTATTCATGGGTTTCATCAGGTCCCTTTCCACAGGTGTATTAATCAAGCACCATGAAGTCTGCATTGATAATCAAGGTGCTTGATTTTATACACCTGTGGAAAGGGACCTGATGAAACCCATGAATAACAGCATTTTTGATCACATGAATTACCCAGACTAAAGAAACAAATAGCTTATTATGTGAAACAGCCAGCTTAATGTAATGTCAAACACCATGTCAACTAATGGAATGGCATGATTGTATCGCCATCGCACTCATTTCGATCATTTATCCATAACGTGTCGTGAACAATGATTTCTTTGGCTATCACGTATTTGCCCACAAGAAATTGCACTACATTCGCGTGATTCTAGTCGTTTTACAGCATGAACAATGAGCTTTGGTCGGTCTGGACAAGTATGCCTATATTTTGTTCGAAACAACAACAACAACAACATTATTATTTACTAAATGTACATCGTTTAACAACTTACCCCACATGGTTCGTTCTCGCTTCCGCTTCCTGGTTGCGTGCGTCACATGACAGCAATCAGCTGGAGCGAATTGATGACGAATTTGGCCACTTTTCGCACAGACATGTGCAATCGATCAACATGTCATTGTTGGCAGATCAAGATTCGGACAGGCGTAAACCGTCCCAGCATTTTTGTGCTGGGCGTAAATAGACACGCCGTTTCCCTACACATTGAAAGTAAATGGACGCTTAAGAGCGTGACATTATACGCCAAAAGCACTAAATGCGTCAAATAACACGCCAAATTACTTAAGAAACCGGCGTGACATTTTACGCCTTTTGGTGAGATCAGGCTGACCTATATCAATGATTGATGAGCTTTAGATGTCGTTGGATATATGATGTTCAAAAAGGTAAATGTACATATATTGGTAATTGAACAGATTTGTGAACAAATTAAAATAAGTAATCAATTAATTAACTGCAGAGAAGCACTTGGGGAAATGTTTTCCTTTTCCTGTGATGCCAATACATGTTATGCTGTGAAGATAAATACTGTTTGTGTGCCAATGTGAAAATAGGAGGACTTGTTGCAGTAACTACTTATTTTTGAGTAAACTGTGTGGTGATTTTCCTGTCAAAGGTCTTTGTTTGGTTGATGGCCAACAACTAAGCTTGTGCTAGTGCTACAGAGTTAATGGAGTGGGACAAAACCACCAGATTGGGTGTCCTGGTTTTGCGGTCATTGGAAAGTGGTATATTATAGAGACATTGTTAAAGGTGTGAGTGAGAAAAATATTGTTTTATCATTGTCCAGCTGTGTGGGAGAAAGAGAGAGTCAAGCTAGATTGAGCTGACACTTGCTGATTTTTTGTTGTGGCTCGGGCTGCCGAGTAATATAACCTGCAAAGTGTCAGATTACAGAGCGAGAGAGTACGTTTTTTTCCCCCTGACAGAGACATCATGTGTGTGTGAGTGAGTCTGTAATAGGACACTCAATAGTGACTGTAATAGTGACAACTTTTGCCAAATTGCAAAAGTTGTCACTATCACTGCCACAGTACTGAGAAAATATTAAAGGATGACGTCACTGCATGAAACACATAGTCAATTTGATAGAAATAACAATCCAGATATGGTCCTTGGTAGGAAAACTATGTGGCACAATTATACAGAATATACAGAATTCTACAGTACAACAAAATTCTCCAACACAGACTGCTCCAGTGGAGTGTTCCATTGTCTGAGCAGATCTGTTCCGGCAATCCATATCAGGGAATGATGTCTTTCACAAGGACTTGTAGTGCAGTGTGTAGTGCAGTTCCGGATTGGGCAGGGAGCGGCTCAGTTCATCTGGAGAACCTGCACAGGGCATTCAGAACATCTCGATAGCCTTTGCACTTGGGATGAGTGATGTAATCTATCTGAAGAATTCTGAATGTTCTTGGTGGGGCAGGTGTTTTCAGCATTGGCAGCTTAATCTCCCTGTCGTGGTTGTTTTGCCGACAGGTGACACACCGCTTGATGATGTCTTTGGCTTTGGTCTCTGTGAGCTTTGGGGACCACCAGACCTGTATGAATCTGTTTCTCATCTTCTCCACTCCCACGTGTCCAAGCAGGTATTAGCAGAAGACTTTCTGATGGAGCCACTGTTTGTGATCCAGACCTCCACAAGTCTAGTCTGGTTTTCACCATTCTAAGCTCAATCTTTTAAGATTGAACATTAGTCTGGGGAAGATGCACTTTGATTCTACTGCAAAAGAGGCGTGATCAACGTGCATCGTTCAAATGACTCCTTACGCAATTGCCACGAGCGGGGCTAGTTGGTAAATTCAACTTTTAGCCTACCAAAGCTGGTCGGTAGAATCGCAAACACGTCCTTCTGCTGTATGAACTGTTCCAGGGCAAGTTTTTGTTCAGTTTTCAAAGAAAACTTGCCTTTAACATCTTCCAAAACAGAAGCGACAGCGGCTGCTGCTTTCGTTTCGTTGCTGCTTAAGTTCCGTTATCATCACGTCACCGGCCAATAGCGTGCCAGGGCTAGAGTATAGCCGTTTCTGATTGGACCCAAAGATTCTAGCAATGAAACAGTGAAAGTAGATCTGCTGGTATCCAGCCTGAGCTGCCGGGCGAAATTCGAATTCCCCGGAGGTTCAGGCAGGGTTCACCCAGCCTACTAGCCTGGCTAACGCCTCCCACTTCTCAAATGAGACGTGGTCTGGCAACCAGACGTTCATTTTCTCGTATTTGAAAAAATGCCCAGATCCGTTCATTGGGCGCCACGGATGTCAATCAAATGCGTCTCTGCATAGCTCATCATGGTCTTGCTTTCTCCCCTGTTCTGTGATTGGCCACCAACATCAGGCTAAAATGCACTGAAAAAAATGATTCTGCGCCCTTGTAGATTTAACATGATTAAAATGTGTGAAATTAACAACAAAAAATCAGTTTGTGAGTTTACATGAAAATATATTGTTTGAAACTAATCTACATTTGTTCAAAATAGGTATAATTGTGAGTTTTTTACATTTACATGGGTTATTTAATTATACCAGCTGATCATATCAAGTTGAAACACTCAACAAACAATATCAAGTTGAATCTCTGATACTCCGCCCACTGGAAAATAAACTTGACTGCCAGTACCATCGCCATCTTTCTTTTGCCGGTTGCTGGATAGTGAAGACCTGTGCCGAAGACCACATACTTTTACGGTAGGTAAAATGGTTGAAAATTCCTGAAATTGCACATCTGAGTAAGCGGAAATCTATTTAGATCCATTGCTTCAGTAGCTAATATCAAATAAAAGGATATAAGCTTGGGTTATTAGGCAGGCCAGCTAAAGTTCACCACTGTTAGCCAACTAGCTAGCTGCTAACTGATAACGTTGACTCTGAGAAAGAGCATTGTGTGTCTTAATTAATAAATGCACATCGCTTCACTTCATGTGCGTGCTTGAAGTCGTTAACTTGTACATTTACCGAACACACGTTTGGAGAATCAATGAGCCAATGCTAATTAGCCTTTTTACAAGGTCAGTGCTTGTGTTATGCTAAGTCAAGTCCACTGACGTTCACGTTAGCTTGGCTAGAACTGCATGGCTGGCTCCTCTCCTCCGTTCAAAGAGCCACGGTAAAAAGTTGTCAATGTGCCAAAGATATTTATTTTAGAATTTAACAACTGAACGTCAACACTAATTAATGTGTTCTAATAACTTAATGTGTTGTACGCGGTCCTTATGTTAACCTGTGTGGTGTACATTGAAAGCTATTTTATCCAAGTTTAAAATGACACGTGTTAATAGCTAATTTAATCTCCTTTTCATATTAGCATAATTGTGTTGATCCATGTTGCCTTGTTGTTCGGAATGTCGCATTGAACATATACTTTTGTGTCGGTTACTCAGATTGTGGTTGTACTTCACATTTTTATCTTGTTTTTTTGTTTTTTGTTTTTTTTCTCCAGCGTTTTCTTTTGAGGTGGCCCAAAGCCTGTAGTAAGTGGTGAGTATCCTTTGAAAGTGAGTATCGATTTGAAATAATGTGCCTATGTTGGGGTTTGATTTATTTAATTGTATCAAAATACCTTGCATATGATTGATACAAAGTACAATCAAAGACCCAGGAGTTGTTTACATTAAAAATGCTGCTGTGAAACATGAAAAATCACATATTAGAGACATCTAGAGGAATATCCTTGGGTTTGCTGGTAAATGTTAACAATTGGAATCTATTGTAATATGAAGATTTTGCTTTGCTCTATTATTACAACTGTGTAGTGAAAGAACAAGAAATGAATGACTGATAACGTATCTGTGACCTTCCACGGCGAAATTAGTCACAATGTCCACATTTTCAAAATCAAAGTTATTACGTTTTCAGGAAGGGGCATAATCAACCTTCAAAACGATACCTATATCTAATGAATTGAACGTCATATTACTGAAATATAAACATTCAAAGGAGTTGAGTTCATCCTGTCATGCCAATAGAAAAACGGAGAAATCTGCCTCTGAAGTTAACCGTCGGCTCAACACTCACGAACGCTTTGTAAGGTCGCCGCTATTACACGTTTTACGGTACTTGTATCAACGACATAGCACGCGGATGGCTTGGTGGTTGTCAATGAGTGCGTTTACCGTAAATATTGGAATAGAGGGGCAAAAAAACGAGACGCCTAACTTCCTGCTTCCTCTAACTTTCTCACCTCAACAAACTCACGTTTTTAGACTACAAAAGGTCAGTTTTTCGGCGAAATGTATTCACGACCGTACAGTGTAGACCTCCCACTGTTTCAAAACACTTACAAAAAAAAAATCCACGATTTTAGCACAAGTGACATAAATGGCCATTTTTCTCAGAAACGCCTGTTGCGACAAGCGACTGGTTTTGCCGTGGAACGTCACATCTATGTTTGCATATTCCATATACCTAATAGATACGCTTTATTCTCTGTGGTGTATTTCACAGGTTTTCGATGATGATGTGACAGCCGTCCAAGAAGTGATAGCATTTGTCCAAGGTAGAGAAACCATTGCCTGATGTTATTGCCTTATTTGATTGATTTTTCATAGTCTCGTGTAGTTAAAGTTATCCCCAATATTTAGATGTTATTTACGATCGTTTTTGTTTTGTCCTTCTGTCGTCTGTCTCCAATTGTTGTCTGTCTGTTCGGGTGAGGAGTTTGACGTTGGCTTTGGTCGTCATTGGCGCTGACTCTGTTGGTGCCATCCACTCGGCACTGAACTGGTGCTGAAACCGGAGAGGGTTGAAGCGGAGTAGTCAAGGATCTTTGCTGGGGCTGTGCCGCCAGGGTCTGGCCTGGTGCTCTGTGGCTTCGTCCTGTGCCTTCGCCTGCTCTGTGAGATCCGCTGCTGCCATGGGTTCATCAGGAGCCGAGCTTCCATGCTGGTGTTGGCTGCCTGGACTGGAGGATTGCTGCACTGGACTGGGCTGTCCACGGCCAACGGTCACGATTTAATCGAGTTCTTTGTCTGTGCGGTAGAGATCGCTTGCGGTCGCTTTCTGGCCCCCTGCCGGAACTATGTGGGGCCTGTCCGGCGTCTGGCTGGAGAGGTTGCGGAGAACTGCTCTGTGCAACCGACGCGACCTGTGGCTAGGCTGTGTGCGACCTTGTCTGGTGTCTGGCTAGAGACGTTTGCGGAGGACTGATCTGTGCTTCTGACATTACCTGTCATCCATTGCCCATGGACTTACTTGTTGAGAGCATTGAGCTCCAGCCCAGTGGGCAGCTGGCTGACTTTTGGACTTTTCAGAATCTGCATGACATGTCTTCCATTAACCAGCTGAACATGGATTTTTTTTTAAATGTATTACTTATTTGTTTTGTTGTTTGTTGGTTTTGTTTGTTGTCTGTCTTTGTATGTCTTGGTGTAATGGGTACGCGTGTCATGGGCCATTACGCCGCTCCGTCCAGCATTATTTGTTTTGTGTAGCCTATGATTTGTTATTTTCCCAGGTAAAAAAAAAAACTATTGAAAATATACTTTTTCAGAGTGTAATAAGTACAGTGTGTACTTTTTTCGTCAAATCCAAGTATATTTAAGTATATTAAAGTATGTATTAAGTTCATCGTAATACAAACTTCACTATACTTCAAGTGTGTAGGGTATGCTAAATTGGAACAACTATTTACAAACTTCAAGTGCACTGAAGTACACTAATTAAAATGAGCAATTAAGCATACTTACAGTACAATTACATTGTATGACCATTCTAATAGAAGTACACTTAAAAAATAATTGGAGCTCAACTTACAGTTGAGTTTAAGTACATTTTGTACATACTGTTATCATACTAAGTATTACTATAAAGTATGTTAATTTAGTATGCCTCTTTAATATTTCAAGTGATCTACAAATGCACTTCCGTACTATATTTAGTGCATTTAAAGTGTCCCACTATGACAATGATAACATATTTCAAGTGAAGTTCAATTACAAGCTAAACATCATAGACACATACTTTCAGTGCAATATTATTATATTTTATTGTAGAAAAGAACTGTCTTTGAAGTATATTTTATCTGTACTTTAATTCCCATATTGTTATACTTTGGCATACATGTCGATATTACACTTTAAGTGTATTACATTACAATTAATTTCAAGTGCATTACAACAGATTACAAATCTCATTTCAGAAAGGGAACTTTATTACAATAAAATGACAAAAATACATAATTCAAGCAAAGGATATATAATGCTAATAACACAATAACAGGAACATAACTACACATCACCATTCACATTTATTGAATATTACAACACGCAAATGCAGCAAAGTCCCTGAATTTGCATGAATTGGTGAACTTGCAAGATCACAAAATCATGGAGGGCCTGCACAATGCTAATGAGGGATCGGTTCAAGGTACTTCAGTCATAGTACCATGTCTTCACTGCAAGTCTCACTGCTAGTGCGTGGTGAGTCGCTTTGGCTGGAGGAAATAGATGAATCTGCCATGTTGTTTATGACTGCTTTCAGTGATGACACCAGTCCTGGCAGCTCTAAAACAAGGATGCAATATAAAAAGGGTCAGTATCACATTATGATACAAAGAATAAGTATCACATTGTGTCAGAAAATAGAGCATATACAGCGAGGATAAGTATTGGAACCCATGCTAAAGTTGACTAAAAAAATTAGGAAATATCCAACCTTTAAGGACACCAATTGTCTTTGTGAGTGAAATGTATAGCAAATAAATAAATGTTCTTCCTTAAAATACAGGGGTCATAAGTATTTGCTCC
The DNA here is from genome assembly GCF_963854185.1 of Sardina pilchardus. Classification (NCBI taxonomy): domain Eukaryota; kingdom Metazoa; phylum Chordata; class Actinopteri; order Clupeiformes; family Clupeidae; genus Sardina; species Sardina pilchardus. Next base: position 24,988,099 of record NC_084998.1, read on the forward strand.
CATATGTTAAATTCCCATAGAGGCAGGAAGATTTCTATCTTTAAAAGCCACTTATTTCATGGATCCAGTATACTAGGCATCCTGATAAAGTATCCTCAGCCTTTGGAATTAAAATAGCCCCACATCACATACCCTTCACCATACCTAGAGACTGGTATGATGTTTTTTTTTTCAGTTAGCCTATTAGCCGGGTTGGCATTGAGCCCAATGAGCATCAAACCAGCTAATAACTGAAAAAAAAAAGGTCAGGTGAGGTCAGGACTGTGTGCAGGCTAGTCAAGTTCATACACACCAAACTATATCATTCACGTCTTTATGGACCTTGCTTTGCACACTGATGCACAGTCATGTTGGAACAGTAAGAGATTTTGGACAATTCCATGCTCCCAACTTTGTGGGAACAGTTTTGGGAATTGCCCCTTTCTGTTCCAACATGACTGTGCACCAGTGCACAACGCTAGGTCCGCAAAGACATGGATGACAGAGTTTAGTGTTAACTGGCCTGCACAGTCCTGACCTCAACCCAATAGAACACCTTTGGGATGAATTAGAGCAGAGACTGAGAGCCACCTCGTCCAACATCAATGTACAACCTCACAAATGCGCTTCTGGATGAATGGTCAAAAAAGCTATAGCTGCAAAGGGTGGACCAACATCATATTAAACTCTATGAATTAAGAATGGGATGTCTATTGACATCACTATACTTTTGGCAATATAGTGTACGCCGATGCAAGCTCTATAGTGCTTCATCAATGAAAAATACTGTCCGTCTCCACGACTTCTTTGATGCATTTTCATGCAGTAAGAGAGTCTGAGGTCCATTTTCACCGAATTTACACTGTTTTTTGGGATATTCATTTACACTTACCAGGTATTCCTTTGAGTTTCTCAGGGCCTTCAAGTACACAACAAGTGCTTGCAGGTGGCAAACTCTCAACGAGCCAATGATGGGATTCTGCAAAACAGGGAAATATAATAATAACACTACTTTACTTACACTTACAAATTAAGCATCTTAATGTTTACTACGCCTTTACCGTGCAATCCCCCAATGTTAACTTGGAGATTTGGGTATTGGGATGCAATGCCTATTTACTGCTCCATGGATAGAGGAGTTTCAAAAGACTCTCAATACATTGGAAATGCATTATAAGATGTATGTAATGCTCATGACTTAGAGAGAGGTGGGGCATGTGACAAGGTGTGTTTACGTAATCACATGTAGAGGTTCATATAATGTATTTCCAATGTATTGAGAGATTTTTTGGAACACATTGATCTTCAATGCAAATCTATTCATGGGGTAGAAACAGGTAGTGCAACCCAAAAATGTAAATGTTAACATTCAAATTCGTCATGTCAGCATGGTCAAAAATGTTTCGTTGACAGGTGCATGTTACGGCCCTGTAGCTCATGGCCTAATATTGGTTTTCAAAGTGGGAGGCACAAAACAACTTCTCACTAACCCGATCAATGGCAGCCATGATCTCCTTAATCTTATGTCTTGTTTCTCCTCCCTTCCTATGGCACTCAGCAGACAGCCTGGAGCAGATGTCAAGTTCTGGCATAAACTTGGACTTCAGTTGCACAATGCGTGTGAAATTCTGCACATCTTGAACCATACGAGGGTAGAGGGGACAGAAAGAATGTACAAAACAACCCAGCATTTGTAGAAAGAATTACAATTGGCATACAGAAAACATTGATCTAAGTATGATATCTGCTTCAGTGACTATGAAGAGCATTCCATGCTTATAATAAACAGGGACAATGATAATAATTATGCACATAGGTATGGGTGTCTACCGCAAAAGTAACCATGAGCTAACCTGTAATGCTTCTGTAAGAGAGACCTCAATGACGCTGATGTCTTGCACTCTGCACTCCCACGTCTGTGGAGAAAGTATATCAAACTCAACAAATTTACACCATGCAAAACTATAATAATATCAGATTACTGAAATCTTTTAGAATTTGAATTAAAAGTTGGGAAGAAAACATTTAATTACATTGAGGCTTGTTTGTGATTAACAAATCACTCAAACATTTAGAGTAGGCAGCCTCTACCATGATCATGAAAAACTTACTTGCTTTACTCGTTTAATATAGAAGTCGAATGAGAGCAAGTAGCCTACAATAATGCTGATCACATCATACAAAAATAATGATAAGTCTAACGTTTGTGTAACTTGTCCTTCAAAGATAGTCTGCACGTGATAAACGTTACAGAGAGACTAGGCAAGATGGTGTGGTTTGCTACACGGACATTCAAATAATTCAAATGTTTGTGGACGAACTTTAGTGTCTGTAACAACGCAAATTGTTCATGACACATAAGGACAATTTGGTAACACAGACTGGCCTGCACCTACGTTTAAACATTAAACTTTTCAGATAATAATCTAACTATTAGTATTCTAAGCCTAACACATAAACATAGGCTGGGTTTGTGCGGGGCTAGCTAGCGGCTATCTTATGTTAGCCGTTAACTGCTAGCTGCATGAAACAGCAAACACATGAAGTCGTCCTGACCTGGTCACATCCATGAACATTCAATTGTGTTTTATGAAACAAACCCATCAAGGCATAACCACCCCTATTTTCGGCAGGGAGTAAAACTGACCTGGGAAACATGATACAATTCTAACGTTAGCCTGAGATGATTAGCTGTTAGCTACTTAGCCGCCCACATGAGATCTGCTGAACCTCATGTGGGCGGCTAAGTAGCTAGCAGCTAATCATCTCAGGCTAACGTTAGAATTGTATCATGTTTCCCAGGTTTGTTGTCATGCTAAACTCCCTAAAATTACACCGAACTCAAAATAAGAACACTGTGTGTTTAGCAAATACATACCTTACAATCCACGAGTGAGGGAGAAGAGGCAGACCTGCCACAGCCAGAGACCCTCGTTTGTGCGTTTTGAAATAATGCTTCTACGGCGACCATAGAGTGACATATTTCCTCCAAACACGAATGCATTTCGTATAACTGACTCCTTTTCACCTAGAAACCTAATTTTATTGTGTAAATCCTACGAAAAAGGATTCATTAAGATGAGCAATAGTGAGATTTCATTTTTTTGAGAGTGAGTACTGCCAAGTACTGAGATTCTGATACTGAATTGACATGTAAATACAATATCTGTAAAAATAATTAGGCTACTGTTCTTAAAGTGACTTTTCTGTCAATCAAGTGTTTATTAATACATGGTGGTGATAGTGTAGACTTATGTATTCCCTCACCAAGATGTGGAGCCAAATGAAAAAAATATAATTTGTACAAAATAAACTTACTTCGTCCACACTGCAACATTTAATCACATTACTCTTTCAGAAATCAGCCTAACAATGTAAAAACACTTTCCATTGGTAGACTACAGTAAATTGATACATTACCACCAGTGCTTGAAGTGGGAAAAAATAAGTGCAGGAACTCTAATTTTCCGACACGGTGAAAAAAAAAATCAAGTTTTTTATTTAATATTTTTTTCAAGCACTAACCTATAGGCCTAGGTTACTTTTTTCTAATTAACAAATGGAATATGAAAACCCATTAAAACAACACGAACCAGAAACCTTTGGGCTAAAGGCCCAGATGAAGAAAACTGTGAAATAGGCTGTAGGCCTACTTGTTACATTGATTTAATTAACAATAACTGGCCAAAAGTCAGAACAAGTGGGTAAGTGTGACTGTAAGTGTTCTTTCTATTGCTATTTTGGGTCCTGAAATGGCATTTCAAGCATCTGCCATGGCTATATGACAAACAGGGGTCTGAATACAACTTCTGATATGAAAAAGAAATTATTTTGAAGTGGGAGATATGGAGAGGTATGGAAAAAATGCAGAAATTTGATGTGATTTCCAAAAAGGATTTCTCGTGATTATAGCTAATTACACAGAGGCATTCTATACGCCGTTGGAATCAGTAGGATCTCCTGTTTATTTTGATATGTAGTTTGCCATAGGGCAGTAACGAAATCGTAAGATATTTCACAGAGAAGAATGGGTATGACGCAGAACTGAATGTGCCATTCATTTTTGTAGGTAACTGTAATTTTCAACGCTAATTATCTCGCGAACCGTTCATCGTAGAAACTAGCGGCTAGTACCATTGGAAAGGCCAGGTTCTGCAGTTTCATATGATATGCATGTTATTTCTGTGCGATTTTCTCGCGTAGCAATATGACCGAGAAGAATGGGTGCGGCCGCGGCCGCATGGTGCGTCTCGAAGAGGGCAGAGAGGGTCTGCCGGCGGCTCGATGGTAATCTTCTCGCGGCCCGGTAGATTGAGAAACACTGTGATAGGGCACTGTTGTGGCTCGTGGGTAATGTAGTCAGTCTTTCATCGGTCTTGTGATATTGTCTATTCTCGGGCCACTGTGACTGTCACTGCGTCGGATCAGTTTCAGTAAGTACCGGAACGCTGAAAAAAGTGGCGGAACCCAAAAGACGAAAATACAGAAGTTCCGGAACTGCGTTCCGCTGCGTTCCGGCCCACTTCAAGCACTGATTACCACCAATTAGTTGAAATCAAATGTACACTTTCAAAAAGTATACTAACTCTGTATTACAAATAAGTGCACTTACTTCAAGTGCATTAAATTATCACTATATATTTTTTATATTTTAACATATTTTGTGAAAGTATTCCGATATACCACTAAAAATGCACTTATTTTAGAGTGTACTGTACAAAGTGTACAGAAGTAACACTTCTAATAAAGTGAGATGATAGTACACTGTAAAAAAGTATGCTAACAGTTTATTTGCAGAAATGACACTTTCCATAAGTACACTAAATTGCCACTCAAATTTATGTCAAATTTAATACACTTAAAACATTGGTACTTCTATCAAATTTAAAATACACTAACAACAAAGTACACTTTCAAAAAGTGCAATCAAAAGACAATTTGATTATTGTGAAATTAGTATACTTTCTTTTTGGACTCAGAAGTTGAACTTAATTACACATATTTTTAAGTATACTTTATAAAGTATACATTAAACTCACTTCAAATAAAGCACAGAAACGAAGAAGCATACTTGCTTTATACTTCATGTACTTTAACCATATTACTAATACACTTAAGTACACTACTTTTTTACCTGGGTTGTCATTCATTTTGTTTGTTTATCTCTTGGTGTCACGGGTACACTGGCGACTACGACGCTCCGGCTAGCATCTTTTTGCATTATGTTTCTTGTTTGTCTGTTTGTTTGTTTTACAGCACTCTGGTCAACTGTTGTTGTTTTTTAAATGTGCTATACAAATAAATTGACATGATTTTATGGTCAAATAAATGTGTTTATTTGAGCTACACAACTTCTAAGTCTTTTTGGGGAGTTAAGATGCATTATTATACCTGCGAGTATACCTGCGATTCATAAACAAATTTTTGTTGTTAGCAAATAATTGATAATTTAAATGTGGTCAACACTTGGCTCCATGTATTTTGACATGTGATAAGAGGATTGTCATCAAGATGACACATACTTAACTTTTTGAGTAGACCAAGCATGATACAAAATATTGTCTCCGATTTACTTAAGAAAGGTAAGGCAACTTTTTGCATCAGATTTCTATGTATATAAAACAAGGCTAGTCTTTGTTTAAGCTACTTCATTTTTTGAGTAAATGCTACTTCATTTAGTAAGTAAAACCAACTTGGTTTAATCAAGTAGACTTTACTTAAAGGTAGGGTATGGAATGAGCTTTTTTGGTCATTTTTGCAAAATCACTTGAAATCCTATTCCTAACCCACTTACAGCCACTGAGTTGGAAGTACTGAAATGGAAGTTAAACATGTCAATCATCTGCAGAACGGGCAGGGCTCGAAAAACTCCAGCCAATAGAATTCTAAACCTCATACCATCATTTCACAGCTCATTTGTCAATCTAACGGTCTTCCTCTTCCTCCTCCCCCTCCCCCCCGCACGCGCGACCCGTTCGTGCACATAGCACGAAAGCTGACCGCGAGTCAGTGCTGAAAGTGAAACGAAACTAACTAGGCCTGCTACACGTCCCACAATGTTCCCCTCAAATTGTATGTGTCACTTCATTTCTATACATAGTAAGGCAGCGGATACCTACGGAAACTCACTCACCCACGCAATAAATAAGCTATGTAGCAAAAATTACATTTTACCGTGACTCGAAGAGTGTTGTAAACATGAAATCGAAACTTAACCGCTTGGAGCTACAGTGGAATAGGCGAACCAGCGGGCCAGCACTAAACTTGGATATTTCAGAAGATAAACGCCCTGGTAAGAACCAAACCATTCTATTCAAATATACACACCTATGGCTACTGAAAGATGTAAGGTAGCCTATATCAAATGTTATTTTGGTGTATTAAAATGCATCGTTGTTTTAGAATTTCCGAACGAAAGGGCTGGTAGACTAAGGTGCTTTTACCATAATGGCTATAAAATCATCTACCTTGTCTGATTTGTGGAACTATTACCTACAACCCTTTGGAGGTGAATAAAGAATGTAATTGGGGAAGTTGATGTGGGCGATTGTATGGAGACTAGAGCTCATAGTGCTGTAGACGCCAGGCTGGCATTTCATTTAGCCTGGCTCGCTCTCGCGCATAATTTTCGTTGGTGCATGGAGGGCGGGACTTGAGGTTGTATGTATTCAAAATCTGCCGGCCGTTTTGCGAATTCCGTACCCAACCTTTAAAAACGAAAGTTCACGCATTTGCAAAACTAAGTTGACTTTACTTGAAAAATTAAGTTGACTTTACTTGATGAATTCATATTGACTTTACTTCCAAAACTCATTTCCTACAGACAAGAAATTAAGTAGCTGATACAAGGGTCAGCCTTGCTTTATCTACATAATAATGTGATGCAAAAAGTTGCCTTACCTTTTCTAAGTAAATCAGGGGCAATATTTTTTTCAGTGTGGGGGCGTTCGTTTCCAGACTGCCTTAGCAGCGTGAAAGAAATCACCGCGCAAGGCAGTATGGGAAACCCAGGCTACCAGCCTACCACAAGTCATCAAGGAGCTTTGCCGCATTTTCAATCCAAGTCCACTTTTCTTCTCGGCTAGCACTGTGCTGTAGGTCCGTGGTGTTGACCAAACATTCCTGTTTCCCCGCTTCAGATGTTTCCTTGACCTTCTTCGTCACTCTCATCATGCAGTTCTTGTCGTCGTTTTCAAAAAAAGTCCTGTTGCCGTTAGATCCATCCGTGTTTCCATTTCCGGGTCCATTATCGTTAGTCGTTTTGTTATCCTCTCTTTTTCTTGTGGTTGTTCTTGATGCCACATCCGCCAATGCATTGCCTCTTGCTTCAAAGTTGTCTTTCCTTGTGAGTGCCTTTACGTTATAATTGCCAGGCGCCTCATGTACAAAAACTTGCGTGGAATTTCTACTAAAACATTATGTACGTGAAAACCTGGAAAGTAGCCCGCGCACAAAAAAAATCATATATATGAAACCATGAGTAGTACGCAGCAATCTTGAGCAATCTTTTCTTCATACCTCCCAATTAACGATCAATCGTGTCAAAGTAAGAGACAAAACATCGCGCACCCAAAGTAGAATAAACCAAGCTGATCCAGGCTTTGCCACAGCATTACAATTTCTAGATCATATTTCTATCATTTGCACACAAGAGTGACTACAATATTGGGAATGCTTACTCTAGTAAAGTCAAATGCAGTCAAACAGGGAAATAGCTTCAATTCGCACTTATTAGTCGGCCTACAAATTGACTAATTTTTACCAAAAAAACCCCCCAACTTTTATTGTGGCAAAAAATAATTCAAATAGAAATGTCTGTCTCTTCTTTTTGGCTTGGGCCAAAGTGTGAAGGGCGTGTTTGAGCTGTATAGCTGCATGTTTCAGCCTGGACCTCCTCTCCCCCTCAGCTGCCTGTTTCTTGCTCTCCTGAGCACCTGCAGCTGCTTCTTCTCCAGCACACTCTGCTGCCTCTTGTCTCTAGTTCCTGCTGAGAGGATGTTTCTGCACCATGTCCTCACCACGTTGTACATCCTCTCGCCTGAACAGCTCAATGGCTGTTTTTTCCCCGGGCCTATTTCACTGTCTGAATGGAGTTGAATGTGGCCATTTTCATGTGTCCACTTCTTCAGTCAATAATTTCATTCATCAGACTGAACGAGGATTCTACTCTGGGGCCGTGAAAAACCGAGAGACCACATCTTACCAGAGTGAGTAAGGCAGGATACTTGTCTCTCCTTGCTAACACATGCCCCCACCACTCCACCACGCAATCTCCATTGTATCTGACAATCTCTTGGTGGATGGCCCAGGTACATGTACTGTAGGTGGCAAGTGGCTCAACAGTCCGCTCAACTTCTTGAGCTGTATGACTGCCTGTGAGTGGCCTCTCAGAGCTGGATCCAAAGCAGACAGAACCCTCAGAGTTGGGCGGACCAAGGGAGGGTTCTTCTGGAAATATGTTGTGGTGGTTGTGTAAGCTGTTCTTAGTTTCTCCAAGAATGGCTTTAGCAGCTGAAATAAAGTACACCACAAAATTGGGAAAAAATAATACATGCTCTTTCAAAATATGTGGGAAGAGGTTAGTAATACATTTTGTGTTGAAGAGTGCTTACAACATGTTTTGGATTTTTGGATCTGAACATGTCTGCATCTTGTCCAGTGTAGGCTACCTACTTATCCTCATGAAACAGCCCAGGAGAGACAGGAGGAGCTCAAGTTGTCTGTCATGCAACTTGTGAACCAATGTCTGGCTACTGAAACGTTTCCACATCTAGCATCCACCAAAAGGTACAAGAACACGAAAAACGTTAGAACCTAACTCTCCCTAACCGGACAAAGTAACATACTTTCCCTATGCTAACCTTAAAGGGATAATCCGGAGTGAAATGCACTTTAGATCAATTTTTCGGACTATTGGGAGTACATACGTTGAGTTGACACCAAAATCATGTCATTCGGATGTATTTTGAGAAAGTTCAAGCTCACCGTTTTTAGCCAAAACTCGTTAGCCTGGAAGTGACTCGGGCATGTCCTTTCGCCGCTACAAAACGCTATTTTTATACCTCTTCTACTGTTCCAAACAACACTACACTTACGTGGTAGTGAGTAGAGGATCCCTAAAGCCAAACCGAAGTATCCCCACGTCTTTATGTGGTCGGGTAGAGAGTCCAGAATGAATTTAATCGAGTCCGTACCTTTCCGGAAATGTTAATAAAGTGTTGTTTCAGCGTTGCTAGCTGCAGCAGCGACATTTCCGGAAAGGTACTGACTCGATTAAATTCATTCTGGACTCTCTACCCGACCACATAAAGACGTGGGGATACTTCGGTTTGGCTTCAGGGACCCTCTACTCACTACCACGTAAGTGTAGTGTTGTTTGGAACAGTAGAAGAGGTATAAAAATAGCGTTTTGTAGCGGCGAAAGGACATGCCCGAGTCACTTCCAGGCTAACGAGTTTTGGCTAAAAACGGTGAGCTCGAACTTTCTCAAAATACATCCGAATGACATGATTTTGGTGTCAACTCAACGTACGTACTCCCAAACGTCCGAAAAATTGATCTAAAGTGCATTTCACTCCGGATTATCCCTTTAAAAGCATACCTTCCTAATATAAAGCACACTTTTACCATTATCATACCACCAAACCATCATGTCACATCTATGCCAAAGCCCCTCACCATGTGTAGTAAGAGTAACCTTTTCTGTCAGACAGAAAAACTCTTATGAGAGTATTACCCCTGTCCACCAGACATCTCCAGTGGAACTCTGCAGCCATTGTCATTGTAGCCAATTCCACAAGAAAAAGTTGTGTAGTTTATTATTATCGTACAGGATTAAAAAGTAATACCAAAAAGTACAAAAATCAAACAGGTAAAAATGGTTCAAATAAAGTGAAAAATTATTTCTCTCTTCTCTCTTATTTCTCTCTCTTCCCATGGTAACTAAAAAGCGGCCCTGCGTGACCACCCCCCTCCAGGTCTCAACGGCCCGCTTCCAACTCAAACGCTACATCTCGAAAAGCCCCTGAACTTGTCCTCTTTGTCCTCTCTTTTTATACTCCTTTCCCTATGACTCTGGTACATTCAACATTTCACCCGATTCTGGTGTAAACCATTTTTTTTTTAACAGTCAGTTGATTGACCTTGCCATGACCCCTACACAGGATACTGATCAGCCGCTCTTACGTTTGCTTTTCTGGGTATTGTTCCACTCAGATATCTCTGAGCATCTTGTGTTCTTTTTTGTGGTTTGTCTAGAGTCGGCTTTGCAAACAGCCTACCCTTGTGTGGTCATATGAACATCCTGTGCACCTACAGTCACCACATACCTTACACAAGTTTACATTTCAAAATATAATTACATTCCAAACATAAAAATTTAAAACACTTCAAAGCTATATCACTGGCCAAAACTCCCTGACCATTCCTTGCACTTGGGTATCTCTCACATTTAATTCACACAAGGTTTGGTTCACAAATTTCATTTCAATTTTGTTTCCAAAGTCTCTTGGCAGCATGGTTCGTTCCAAATTGTATACATTTATTTTACACTACCCTGTGTGTAAACAAATGTGTGAGAAAAGATATGCTGTTGAATTAGGTGTTCCCACACAACGTCATAGGGCGGCAGGATCCATGTTGAGGGTAGAGCCTCTCGAAGTCTGAGGGTCTGAGAGCCCTTTTACCACAATTTCTCTTTGTTTTGAGGGTGGCGTGCAGTATCAATGGAGCAATGGACATAATGACGGCTAAGGTTAGCAGGCAATCGGAGGAGGAGGGGGACTAATGAAAGCCAAATGTGAGTAAACAGTTGATTGCCAAAGGATTACTCATACTGTTAGTCCATACAGCTTAACCTAACTGTGTCGGTGATTTAGATGCAGGCATTTTACCCCTGTGTGAGAGTTGGTGTATGTCAATCAATCTGAAGTGATCGAAGGAAGGCTAACTTAGGTTATTGGCTAGGGCTACACACAATGTAAACAAACTCGTCCGCACTATTAGCTCACAGCAAATTGACCATGGACACAGCAGAGATGTCAGATATAAGATTGGTATTCTGAACGTTACATAGATATAAGAAATGTGTAACAATTATCCTTTATACAGCACTTGCTGCTATACTAGACTAGCCCAGTTAACAGGTAAATGAATGACCAGCAGTGAGTGAACATTAGCCATTGGGTGCCCTGTGAAAATTACTATCCTTTTATACTATCACTTACCTTTGCCTTCACCAGGCTCTTCCCATAAAAACTCTTTTGACACTACATCTCGTACCCATCCACAAACCATTTGGTTATAACCCTCTAAACTTTTGTAGCATTTTAATTCATATGCGCTACTTGCTAGTGTGACGCCCACCTAGGTTAAAACCATGACCCCTATGGGTCTAGTGAAGTCGGTGCACGGGCGGCACTGGGCCTGGGTGCCATGGGTGCCCTAAGTGCCTTATTGGCATCACCTGTACTTAGAGGTTGGGCTATAAAAGGTTTCCTCTCTCTCTTTCATTTGGGCACTCTTTCCTTTCACATAGGCACTATATGGCTTACTTCTCTTACACGCTCTATTTTTCTTCATAACTCACTCTTCTTATCTTAATGATAATTTTCCCTTTACAGCTAACATTCTTACTGTGCGTTCAGACCAAAACCGTCAAAAGCGTCAAAGTCGCTGGTGAAGCTCATAGCCCGACGCTCAACCCAGTTCGGTGCATTCGGCGCCGAAAGCGTCAAAGCCATGACGTGAAACATTTTGAACAAACCACAAGCAGCAATCCTGCGAGTTTGACATTCTGATTAGTTGACGCCGAACCGTGTCATAGCTCATTACCATAAAGTTAACTGAGGCTCAACTTTTTTTTGACGCCCGTGAAGCTCATGAAGCCACGCTCACGCCCGGAACGCTTTTGAAGCCGGTAACGCCGACCCTCCATAGAAAATGAATGATTTCCGGCGCTCTTGACGCTTTTGACGGTCTTGGTGTGAACGCACAGTTATACTGATCTACTAGACACTCACCACATCCATACATGCACGACATTGCATCAACATACCCTAGACACGTATAATTTACTTAGTTTGATTATACTTCTCAATAAATTTCATATTCTTTACTACTGTTTCTTGCCTCCTTATTATGTTATGGTGTAAACGAGCCTACGCCGTAACATAATTTGGGGTTCTCGTCCGCGAGCTTTAATTGGTTGAAATCTGGATCATAGACTCACGTGCTTCCAGGTGAGAACGTCCTTTGATTGTCTGTTAGTTAGCAGTAGGCTCTGACCAGTCAGTGTGCTCCAGCTGGGCTCTTCGCCTTTCCGTCGGTGTACAATTTGTTGTTTTGTTTGTTATTTTAGTTTGTTGTTTTTGGGGACAATTCTGGCCCGGAGTTCTAAATTCCTGTCAGGGGTACGCTTCGAACAGTTTAACTGTTGCGAGTTCAGCGTTAATCAGCCATCCCAAGGCCGGCACGTTCCTGAAGACCTAGCGAGGTGAGTTAGCTGCCTACAGTAGTTCAGTAATTAGGAGTCAGAGGCCTGCGTCATCCACACAGCTACCGTGGAGTTTAACGACAGTCGGCTGATGGTCTCACCTGAGGGGTATTTCACAAAAGCAGAATTAAGACATCCAAGATAATCGATAAAGCCAGGTTTGACATAGCGTTCTCTAGTCATCCTTGCTAAACTCGTTTCACTAACGCCAATCCAGGATGAACAGGAGCGTCTATGTCAAGCCAGGTGTAAGTTATTCGGGATGTGTGCGCGTTCTCGTTTCTCCCCTAAATAACTCACGGTTGGAATAAAAAAGACGCAAAAAATAGCGTCTTGCACACAAAGTCAACAACCGCTTTTAATATTGAGAACAACGAGGTAAAGTTTTACTGTTTTGGATGGGGAATCATGATTATTTCTGTTAGGCCTACATAGCGGGAGTAGGTGTGGCAGACCAACTGAATGGAAATGTACGTATGCACCCACGTGTGAGAGCTTCCTTGTCTCGGCACGCAACGTCATTATGAAAGCGCTTGCCTCCGCAAAGATACACAAAGTGTGACTATATATATCTTTATTCTGTCTTTAAACCAAATTAGTTGAAAACACCTTCGAAATATGTCCCCTCCACTTCCAATCAACTACTACAGTAGGCTATTCATCAAACGTCAGTCAAAAAAGATGCAAACAACGATTTTGTAATTAATTATAAGGCCACCATAATTTAAATGATATCTAAATGGTATTGGGCAGACATTCTGTTGTGTTTTGCGAGTAAATGCAAGTAGCAAATAGTATATAAATGGAATAGGCCTACAGCTCTTTCAAAAATCGCATGCAGGTCTGATTTGAATGACAGCTAGCTGAACCAATCAGATAATGTAATTACCATTAGAATTAACTTATCTTGGCTGTTAGCCTGGTCGGGAGCAGGCTAGCTTCAGAGAATAAATTCCCATGGCAACTTATGTAGCATCTCTTTTGTGAAACCGAGTCAAGGGTAAGTTCATCCAGGATAACCAAAAAATCCCGGCTTAATCCCTTATCTAGGTTTTGTGAAATACCCCTCTGGAGGTATGTTGGAGTATTTTGATCCATGCTTGCGGATGTGGTAAGTGTTTTCCTTTGTTTGTAGCTTAGTTTGTTAGCTTTGTTGTTTGCGTTCGTTGCGCTACTTTGTGATACATTGTGATACATTGTAGCGAAGTAATAGGCTCTGTGTGGAACGTTCAGTGATCTAATTATAGGTCGATTGTCGTTCATTGTTGTTTGCGTAGCCTGTCTCAGCGACGCTTCGGGCTATGCATGCGAACGCATTGGCGATTTAAAGTTACTGTTTGTTGAGGTTATGCCTCGTTTAGCTTAATGCTTTGCATGAGTAACTTTGCCAATTAATAAAGCGAGTGAGTTTGATTGTTGGAACTTGATGTTCTGTGTGTTAAATGCTATTATACCACTGCTTGGTCAAATTTCCTATTGTGATGCGCTATTTGGAACGTGCATTATTTTTCTATATACCGCACGGCTATGAAGTAGTTCCGTTCTTTTGGGCTTATTACACTTGAATATTAATTCGCCAATGTTAATGTAACGGTAAAAACAGCAAGGTTGTATCTAAGACAGCGGCAATATAAACGAAAGTGATAGTAGCAGTGGTATAAGCGGGATAATCAACTCCGCGCCCTGTGCGTTTATAGGAAAATAATGCACTTATCGAAGTGTAAAGTCCCCTCCGCCTGCGGCGTCGGGTCCTTATTACCACTTCGAACGTGCATTATTTTCCTATAAACGCACGGCGCGTCGTTGATTATCCCTTACATGCTTGATTGTTTGAACGTGATGTTCTGCACTAGCTAAAGCTTGTTCTGAGAGTAATAGACTATCTTGTGGTTTTTGCCATTGCGTGTAGCGGTAAAACGTTGACATTGTGTAGTCTATTGATTCTTTGCGTGGAGAAGTTGTAGTAGCCTGTGTGATTCTTCTTTTCTCTTCGCATTCTTATATTGTGCCTCAATTTTTGGTTTGAGTTTTTCTGTGCCTGTTGCATTTAGCTTATTGCCAGTTTTGGTCAATTAAGTGGATTTTTGCTTATTGTGGGCATAGGTAGTCTACAGCATCGGCCTTTTGCGGTTTGAATTAGCTTTGTAGGTTTAATTGAATTTATTGGATTGTTGTAGCTCACTGTCTTGAACAATGGTGTCTTTTGCAGACTTTATTGCCAATCCTTCTGAGGAGTTGTTGTCTGGCTTGAGTAAAGCTCATTTGTTAGAAGTTGTTCAACATTACAACTTGATTGTAACATCTCAAGAGCAAAATAGAAAGGAGACATTGTATCTTTCTGTTAAAAACCAGTTGGAAGCCACAGGTGTTTTAAAGAAAGCTGTAGCGAGTGCTGTAGCGAGTGCTGCTTCAGATGGGCGACTTCCGAAGCCGGCTGGTCCTGAGGATCGGGCCTTAAGCGAGAGGGAGATTGAACTTCAGATGGCTACACTCAATCAAGAGCTAGAGATCAAGCGCATGCAACATGAGCTTGATATGAAGAGGCTTGAGTTGGAGTTCAAGAATACTGAACCTCCTCAACCACGTCCTCTAGATCTTAGTAAAAACATCCGCCTCGTGCCACCCTTTTCAGAAAAGGAAGTGGACAAATACTTTTCCCACTTCGAAAGGGTAGCAACCAGTCTTAAATGGTCTAAAGTGGATTGGCCACTTTTATTGCAATGTGTGTTCACAGGGAAAGCGATGGAGGTGTATGCTGCTCTCAGTGATGAGCAGGCTACACAGTATGATGTTGTGAAAGATGCTGTTCTCCATGCATATGAGCTTGTCCCTGAGGCTTATCGCCTAAAATTCAGGAATGCGAGAAGATCAGAGCAGACATTTGTTGAATTTTCACGTGAAAAGCAGCGCTTGTTCGACAGGTGGTGTGTTTCCCAAAAAGCAGAGTCTAAAGAGGAACTGAGACAACTAGTTCTCTTGGAGGATTTTATGAATTGTGTCCCCGAGACTGTGGCTCTTTTCCTGTGTGAACAAGAGGTGAAAAATATTGACAATGCTGCTGTTCTAGCGGACAAGTTTGTTCTTACGCACAAGCGTGTTCCTGGTAATCGTAGTCCTCAGAATAGGCGTGTAGTGCCTCATAGGGAGAATCAGTTTGGAGATGGTGATAAGTTCTCACCAACGGCTGCTTTTCACTCCTCAAAACGTCCTCTCCCCGGTAAGACAGAGATCGTTTGTTTCCACTGCAGGAAACCAGGTCATAAAGTTCCTGAATGCCCTCAGAGGAAGAGTGGTAAGAACACCAAGAGTTTTGGCTTGGTGGCATCTTGTGGTGTTGACATGTCTCTGAATACCGTTGCAAATCCTGGCCCTGTGGTCATTACTGAAGTTGGTAAAGCTAAATTTGACACCGACTATGCTCCATTCGTAACAGATGGCTTTGTTTCCTTGCCTAATGAATCAGGAGGTGTACCTGTTCGCATACTGAGAGACACTGGTGCAGCTCAGTCATTTTTACTGTCTGGTGTGTTGCCTTTGTCAGCTAATACTGACACTGGAACACATGTGTTGATCCGAGGGTTTGAAATGACTCCTGTGCAGGTCCCATTGCATCGTGTCCGTCTGTCTTCTGAGTTGGTCTCTGGTGATGTAGTGGTTGGAGTTCGTCCATCTCTCCCTATAGCAGGTGTGTCATTTGTGTTGGGTAATGACTTGGCTGGGTCGAAGGTGTGGGGTAATGCCAATACTGTTTCTCCCCCTATTGTCTCGTCCTTGCCTGAACTACCATCAAAGCCTGATCGGTCCTCCAAGTGGCAGTTTGATGTCTTTCCAGCTTGCGCGGTCACTCGCGCAATGGCGAATCGTTGTGTTGACTCTGTGTCTCTAGAGGACACTTTTCTTGTTTCTCCTGATGTTGACAGTAGTTCTTTGACGCTGCCTGTAGGGGAGCTAGAGAGCACTACCGCTGATCTTGGTGGCACCACTGGGGGTGACGAAAGTTCAGATGTTGAGATCGACTCTGTTGGAGTAGTCCCTCCTGTGGAGGTGAGTGGTAGTGAATTACCATCTACTCTGTTAGACACTAGTGAGCTAGAAGAATGTTCCTTGCCACATTTGTTTAAGGTCTCACGTGAGGAGCTGATTAAAGAACAGTCAGCTGACTCCTCTCTTGAACCTTTGTTTGCATTGGCTGCTGAAGACAGTCCTGATGATGTTTCAACCTATTTCATGCAAGATGGCTTGTTGTGTAGGCGATGTGTGTTTCGACAAGAGAGTTTCTCTAACCCTGTTGTGCAGGTGGTTGTTCCACATAAGTTTCAGAATGCTGTGTTGGATCTAGCGCATAATGAGGTAGCAGGACACACTGGAGTGCGCAAGACTCACGATAAGATCGTGCGCCGGTTCTTTTGGCCAAAGTTGAGAAAAGATGTCTCTTCTTATATTAGATCTTGTCATGTGTGCCAATTGACTGGTAAGCCGAATCAGAAGATTCCTGTCGCTCCTTTACATCCTATCCCTGCTGTGTCTAACCCTTTTGAGCACCTCATTGTTGATTGTGTGGGTCCCTTGCCTCGATCCAAGGCAGGGCATAGCTTTCTGTTGACGGTGATGTGCCAGTCGACGCGCTACCCATCAGCCTATCCTCTACGGTCTATTACGGCTAAGTCAGTGTTGAAGGCTCTTACGAACTTCATGTCTACCTTTGGAATCCCGAAGATCATTCAGAGTGATCAAGGTTCTAATTTTATGTCGAGACAGTTCTCTAGGGCATTACAACAGTTGAAAACCAAACACAACATCTCAAGTGCTTACCATCCTCAAAGTCAGGGTGCCCTTGAGCAATTTCATCAGACTTTGAAGTCACTTTTAAGGTCTTATTGTGTTGAGCTCGGGTCTGACTGGGAGGAGGGTCTCCCCTGGCTACTCTTGGCAATTAGGGAGGTGGTTCAGGAGAGCACGGGCTTCAGCCCTAATGAACTTGTTTTCGGTCATGCGGTAAGAGGTCCAACGGCTGTTCTGGCTGACGAGTGGTGTGTAGCTGAAGCTCCGGTTAATGTGCTGGATTACGTTAGCGGCTTCTGCTATCGTTTGTACGAAGCTAGAGCTGCTGCCAGACGTAAACTGGGTAAAGCTCAGTGTAAGATGCAGCGTCTTTTTAACCGTAAGGCTAAACACCGAAGCTTTAATGTTGGTGACAAAGTTTTAGCTTTGTTGCCTCTTGTTCATAGTCCCTTTCAAGCGAAGTATAGTGGTCCTTATGAGATTGTCAAGGTCCTTTCTGACCATAACTATCTCATTGGCACGCCTGAGCGGCGTAAGGCAGTTCAAGTTTGTCACATCAACTTGTTAAAACCTTACTTTTCCTCTGTACCATCTGTGTCTGTCGCTTTGGTTAATGCCACGCCTGTAGGGGGCTCTAACAATTCTGATTGTGTGTGTTCTATTAATGAGGTTTTGTCTCTAGATCCCGTCAGTGAAGAGTTTGATGAGGGGGTGAGGGGTCCGTCGCAAGCGATTGTGGAGGGTCGCCTGCGAAATTCAGAGTTCTTGGCCGATTTGCCTTCACATCTCTCTCACCTGTCAGATCTAGAGAAGGCAGATATCATTCGGTTGATTGAGTCTTTTCCTTGTCTATTTCCAGACGTTCCATCCCGTACATCTGCGATTGAGCACGATATTGACGTCGGCGACGCTTTACCCATCAAGCAACACGCCTATCGTGTCAATCCGCGAAAAAGGGAATTGTTACAAAAAGAAGTAGATTATCTTCTAGCCAATGATCTTGCCGAACCTAGCTTCAGTGCCTGGAGTTCCCCCTGTTTGTTGGTTAACAAACGAGACGGAACTTTTCGTTTCTGCACTGATTATGGACTTAATTCAGTAAAGAAGCCCGATTGCTATCCGTTGCTCTTTAGCCTCTCCTTGCTTCTGCTCCTGTTCTCTCAGCTCCGAACTTTGATTGTCCCTTCAGCGTTGCTGTCGACGCCAGTGAGAGTGGTGCAGGCGCAGTGTTGTTACAGTTGGGGTCTGATGGTGTAGAGCATCCTGTTGGGTACTACTCTAAGAAGTTTAACCGCCATCAGCGGGTTTATTCCACGGTGGAGCGTGAGGCGTTAGCTTTAATTCTAGCAGTTCAGCACTTTGAGGTGTACCTTGGTTCTTCGTTGACTCCAATAGAGGTTTTCACCGATCACAATCCGTTGGTCTTCATTAATCGGATGAAGAATCAGAACCAACGCATTATGCGTTGGAGCTTGATTCTTCAACAGTATCCGTTAAGGATTACTCACATTAAAGGCAAAGATAATGTTGTCGCTGATGCTTTGTCACGAGTGTAATTCTGTTTTCCTCCACTTTTCACTCTGCCTGTTATCCTGTCATCTTTTTCCCCCTGACCTAGGCGCCTGGATCTAGGGAGGTGAATGTTGGTGTGGAACAGGTGGTCGTTGTTTGTTTGGGTTTTTCGGTTTGCCCTAAGCAAGCCTCTTTAGGGAGGGAGATGTGACGCCCACCTAGGTTAAAACCATGACCCCTATGGGTCTAGTGAAGTCGGTGCACGGGCGGCACTGGGCCTGGGTGTCATGGGTGCCCTAAGTGCCTTATTGGCATCACCTGTACTTAGAGGTTGGGCTATAAAAGGTTTCCTCTCTCTCTTTCATTTGGGCACTCTTTCCTTTCACATAGGCACTATATGGCTTACTTCTCTTACACGCTCTATTTTTCTTCATAACTCACTCTTCTTATCTTAATGATAATTTTCCCTTTACAGCTAACATTCTTATACTGATCTACTAGACACTCACCACATCCATACATGCACGACATTGCATCAACATACCCTAGACACGTATAATTTACTTAGTTTGATTATACTTCTCAATAAATTTCATATTCTTTACTACTGTTTCTTGCCTCCTTATTATGTTATGGTGTAAACGAGCCTACGCCGTAACACTAGTATGAGATAGTTGACAATATCTGGGTAATGATATTGATGGTAAATAATTCCAGTCATCTGAGAGGTCAGTTATTCTGTATGGATCCCCCCTATTTTTGCAATTTTTGTGCTGTATCTTATCCTCTCTTCTGAGCTTAAATGGTCTAAATAATTTTGTGTGTTAGCCATGATGGCTATCTAGCCTAATGTTGCTTGAGCTAGCCTCTACCCTCAAGATGGCGCTCATCCGGGTACTCCACGATTTTCTATGACGCTATGCAGACACCTAATACAAGTGCAATAAACAGTTACAAAGTCTTATAAAAAAAACACCCACCTGAAAAACCATGACGTATTCCTTAAGAATGGCCAGTATGCTCATGTATGCACTGAGCTGTAGCCGTGTTTCTCTTTCCTAAAGCCAGCTCTTCTAACAGACCCTCCTCTTCCGGTCTTTGCCTTGCTGTGTCATGCCTGTCAAAACAAAAACAGACATATAAGAGTTAGTAAAGTCAATACTTGCTGTAATGCACACGGCTGAAATATAACCAGTGATCATCATCACCTTTTCTGCTGAGGTCTTCATGTTCCTGGAGTCTTAGCCAAACGTGAGTAGGCCTAGTAGGCATTTGATACCCCCTTCTTAAGTTCCTTGGCTATCTTGCCTCTTCTACCTGTAAAGCTGGGTTATTTTCCATATACGAGTTTATAAGAATAACCTTATTTTTCCCATACATAAGTCTATAGGAAAAATTACTTCCCCAGGCATGAGTCCTCTTGAAAGACGGGAGAGACAACCTCACAGCAGGGACACTCCTTTTGTGTTTAGGTAACTTGTTTGCATTGAAATACCCCATTGTGTGAATCGCCATTTGGCCAGGGAGGCTCTGACCATGGCGGACACACCTCCAGTTTTCTCCTGGAAAACCCATGCTGGAAACTGAAATGTATCTGTTTCATGACAAATGATAATGTATCTATGTTTGGTATCATTTTTAATGTCTCAACGCGAGAAGTAAGAGGGTCTCAGTGGTACAATTGTAAAATAAGTGTAAATATGTTTTTCTGGTGATCTAAGCGAAATTGCCAAGTTGGATGGGTAACCTCCCATCCTCCTTTTGTAATGATAAGATATACCCTGCGGTGAGCCAAGGTCTTTTACAATTGTTATAGAGTCTATATGTTAATTTCTAAGGTGGAACCCAGCCGACAAACCTCCTGTGTCTAGATGGATATTTAAGAGAAAACAAAGGTGACCCTTCAGATTTTTGCTTAACAAAATCTCCACTAGCGTGTAGCTCTGGCTAGCAGTAGACTCTGAGCTTGGTTTCCTAGGATTGAAACCTCTGCTAATAGAGTTCCACTTCTTTAGTTAATGCTACATCAGGTATGATATCTTGAACTTTATTCTAGGTTGATTGTTTAATTCTTTTGCTACTTTATTATTGTCTGTATCTTTATACCTTTATTGATTGTATTAGAAAAGATTACAAATAAATGTGATGTTAATTGGTAATCGGTAATATTCTTTTCTTGAGAGTCCGAATCGAGGCATTTGTTTAATCAGTATCTTAGCAAACGAATTCTCAGTTAAACTACGTATCTTGTGAGGGCTAGTTATACCACTAGGAGTCACTGCTCTAATTCAGTTTTCGCACCAAGCCGTGGAGGCCTCTGCGTGCTAATGCCGGCCGGCCTGATTAGCCAAACGAATAGTGGTCCCTGAACTGGTAAATCAGTAAACTTCACAGGTGCTGATAGTCAATGAACTGATACTGCTAACGATATAGGTTGGATCTCTAGTGATTAATCAAATCAGCCTTGTAGAGAGATAAAGTTTAGAAGTATTTGTTACTTGTAGACTGATATTTCATAGTCATCAACAGTGTGACTATACCTTTCATCTATGGAGTCAGATGGTCAAAAATAATTTAACTTGTTCAACACAATCTCATTGGTGCACCGGGTAAAGACAGAACACGTATAAAAGCAGGAATATTGATAAATATATTTCCTCCTTACAATGAAAGCTGGCTCTTCTGAATTTGGTCTCCCCCTTCTTATGTAAGATGGATCCTGTCCTTACAACATGTACACAGATCTTTTTTTGCTCAGCTGTGGGCTCATCTTTAATGGTGAAGGTATAGCTGGCCCTGCATGAGGAGAATGTGCATATAGCCCTTGCACGGAAATATGCCACTGTTCTCTTACGGCTGCCTACTTTTCTTACCCATTGATACTTGAATGCAATGGGGCAGCATGGATTGAATTCTTTAAAGGCAGAGTAAAAGACGTTCGTCCAAGACTTCCTCAAAACACTGTCATTCATGGGGGAAATTTGTTTCTAATTTTAACAATGATTTTTTTTGGGCACTGCCACAGTTTTTCTCCATTCTCTTTTGAATTTTGTTTAACTGTGGGCTCTGGGCTCTGTGTCACATTTCCATTTTGAGGACTAAGGTCATCAGCATCATCTTCTGGCACAACAGCATCAGACACATTGCGCACCAATTGTTGTAGACCTCTACGGTTGCTGTGCCACTTGGACGAAAAGACATGTGAAATATAGGCTATAGGCTATTTTAGCAAAAAGTGGACCACAACTTCATTCACAAGCAGAGCAAACAATTCAAATTAGAAAAAACTAGATTGTCAGCTGAGGGGATGTTTAAATAGCCTAGGCTAACCATAGTCTTTAGGTTAAATTGTGTATAGCCTATGGTAAAGTTATATTCGGACTGGTCTGACAGAAGCAGCTCTGGCAGTTGAAGTCAATAAATAATTTCTGGGGTCACAGCAATCGGAAAAAAATAAATATCAAATCAATTTAGGCCCTAAGTCATTTTTTTTAAATGTTCTACTTTTGATCTGACCACGAAATCGAAAGTCTGAAAAACAAAGCGTTATTTGCTTCTTCGTATCACATTCATAACAATTAATGAAATAACAAGTCATTTTTTTATTTTCTTATTTTGGATTCTCAATTGAATATCAAATGAACGAAGCATACACAGACCCTTCATCCTTCAACTACCCGGATGTCTGTCACAGTAACCTCAAATTGAATTGTGAGAACTGAATGTGAAGATATATAGAGTGTTGAATTTTCAGTGAGGATCAGATTTTATTGGACTTTCGTTCCAAACAAATATATTCAATTTCAAGTTATACTATTCAGATTCTGTTTTTCAATGCAATAATTCAAACTAAACACGTGATTCACATTCATTTTTTCCAATACAATTATTCAAGTTTAGCAATTCAAATTGAAATATAAATTATTGAAATTCAGTTTCTGGTGGTGGCACATATTTCAGCCCATATACCTCGTTCCTCTAATTTATGGATGATTGGTCTGAGTCCGTCAAGGGCAGCTTGGTTGATGGGAAATTGTTTCACACACTGAGGTGGTTTTCCGACAGGTTCCATTTCCAACAGTCCACAGGTATTCTTTCCCTTGGCCCATGCAGGATGTTCCAGGAGGTCCTCTCTTTTTTAGCCTTCTCGGGTTCCAAGAGACTCCTCTATCTTTAAAATTAAGGCTTGCGTTTCAGGACAGCAACACATCCATCCCCAGCAGGGTTCACAGATCTGGTCACCTACCCATAGATGACATGTTAACTCGGCGGGTCCAATGGCTATGGTGACTGGAGCTGTCTGCTTCAGACTGATTTTTTTCTTTGTTGGCTCTCGCTGGTTGGTAAAGCAAAGTCACACTGTTACCATTGGCTACTGTGGCATATGAGTGCCTTGTTAACAGACTCGTCCCAGACATTCCATCCGTCCACCGCTGTCTTCAGCTTGGTCACAGGAGCAGCAGTTCCTTTCAGCATGGGATGTTAATGTGCCATCATTCACTGGTGCAGGTGGGGAAGAGTTGGTATGAAGGAGGTGGAGGTGGGAGAGGGTTGGTAGCAGGTGGCACTGGTAACACCCATGGAGGAGGAGGGGAAAGTGAAGCTGATGGGGCCACAATGATCTGTGTTGTGTCACCTGCTAGCTGTTGGTCAAGTGAGGTGCTGTTTCTTGGCCCGTGTTGGATTCCCATAACAGCAGGATACTGTTCGAAGACGCTGCCAGATCAGTAGTGTCAGAGATGTCCACTGCATTTCTAGAAGCCTCCACCATGGCATGTGGCACTGTTGAGCCCGAGCCAGGCAGCGTCGGATGGAGGCGGGTGCTTGGTTGCCTGTTGTGCCCCCCACCCACACGAAGTGACGGTTAGTATGGGAGAAGTTGGCCGCTGAGACTACTCCTCTTGCCTACTGCCTCATTCCGCTCTGTTCTGGCAACATGTCCGCTTCAATGAGTTGTTCCTCCAAATCACGTCTCTATCTCATTTCTCCTAATCCTGTCTTGGAGCTCTAATTCCAACTTCTCTATTTCTATTTGCAATTCTCACATTTGCCCAACTGAAATTTCACTGCCATCCAACCTGACACACAGTCTTGTATATCTCCTTCTCCTCATCATGGTCAGAGGCATGCCACTTAGTTTTCCTACAAAGGACCATATCTGGATTGTTATTTCTATCAAATTGGACTATGTGTTTCTTGCAGTGACGTGATCCTTTAATAATTTGTCAGTAGTGTGGCAGTGATATGCAACTATTGCAATTTGGTTTTGTCAGCCCAACTTTGCTCGCAGGTTGCCTCTATCTCAGACAATCTGTTTTTTCTCTCTTTTTTCCCCCCCTCCTATGACACACACACACACACACACACACACACACACTCACTGTTCCTGTCCCTCTCGCTCTGTAACCTGACACCTTGCAAGTTAGTTTACTCCACAAGTTAGTTTACTTCACAACCACAACAAAAAAAAACATTCAACAAGTGTCAGTTCTATCTACTGTAGTCTTTTACACCTTCTTTCACACCTTATTAAGCTCAAAAGATACCACTTTCCAATGACTGCAAAACCAAGACACCCAAACTGGTGATTTCTCTCCCTCCTTAACACTGTAGTTAGTAAGTTTAGTTGCTGGCCATCAACCAAACAAAGACCGTTGAGAAAAGTTACTGCGTGTGTTGCCAGGCAGAAGTCGAAGGATGATATCATGCACAAGACACAAGCTACTGCAGATTGTTTCATATTTTTTTGTGACAGCTCAAGTGAGCTCATCCACCTACATCATTTATTGAATACTGATTGGCTAGAGAAGGGTCTTCTATTTACATAGGGGGCGGACACCTGGCCAGGGTTGGCCATAAGTTTAAAAGGAGGTGTTTTGACAACATATAAAAACTGCTCCCAACAAAGCAACTTCAGAACGTGCGCACCGTCCCCCCAATGCCTGGTTCGTGGAATATCCGCTGCAGAAGACATCCATCATTCGCAACTCCTGCCGGGCTGCACTTAGTCTCTCAGCTCAGACTCTTCTCCGTTGGTTTTGTTCAGTGCTAAATTACAGTAGAGTTAAGAGTCAGTGTTTGATCCACGACCATATCTTTGAATTTCCGAGCAATTTGGACTTTGTGTGAAGCAAAACGACTATATTTTGGAGACACCCAGTGTTCGCACAAAGGCTTTACCGATAGTAAACTCTCAGCCATCATGGGAAGAAGGCGCTGGAGAAAGCTAATAATTATGAGAGGTCTGCCAGGGTCACTAAAGACGGACAAAGCTAAGTATGTTTAATGCAATGTCTTGCTTAAGCTAATGCGTTGCGTTATCACAACTTAAAATACATTGGATGGTCATTTGAATCAATTTACTTACTCAAATCTGTTAACTGTTTATGGTGAGTGCATGGAATTTCAAGACAACGTCTTTTAAATCTTTAGTGAGCTCTTAAAAGAGTATGACGGTGGAATAATTGTGAGTGCGGATGATTACTTTCGAAATGGTCCAAATGGTGAGATGGTCAACTTTGACCCCAGCAAACTCTGGGTCGCTCACATGAAGGCCCAGAGGAAGGGTAACTTTTTTTCTCCATTCTGGGACATACATATTAACATATATTTGTAGTTCTCATTACGTTCATTGCCATTATTTATGATGCCACACCCATGTGTTTATGCTTCAGCTTCGGACGCTCTGTCAAGGAAAGAAAATCCTGTCATCATTGACAACATCAATATGGAATTTCAGTACATGTATCCTTATGTTTTCATGGTATGTAATTCTCATTTGTTGTGTATGGCTTTAGAGATGAGTTGTAAAGGTATATATATAAAATAAATATTTAGTTTGTGTGTGTCACCACAAAAACAATAATCCAACCTTGTAGGGGAGCAAATTTATTCTGAGAGAAAATTAAGAAATACACATATTTCCAAAGCTACAGCTCTGGCACCCCTAGCCTGTCCACACCAACCTTGTATATCCTGTCAGTGTTTATACATCATTTCATACTGTACATCTTTTTACTCAATATTAACCAGGGGTATCAATACATGTAGTGGGCACTGTACATCTTCAGAAATAAACTATTTGAATAATGTAAATGTCCTCTTATACTTTATCAACATAGAACTGAATTTAGTAGTATTTAACTTACAGTTTTTTCTAAGTTGTTTTGGTACAGTAGGTTTGTTTGTTCACTTCATTAAATTCATATTACTAAAACAGTGTCTCAATGGTTTAGTACATCCATGCAACCTATTTTGTACCAATGTCTGCTGTTTTTTTTTTCTTTTTTTCATTTTTTCATTTTTTTGCTTATGTCATGTTGGTCAAAATGTATTTGGTTTCCTGCTGAATAGTCCTACCCCATGAAACAATTTGGCTTTATGTCAATATGTCTGAGAAATGTCACAGAAGAGATGGCACATTTTCAGGTTGCAGCTCCCGTATTGCAAAGAACAGAAAACCATTTCCTGTCACAGTCAACATTAGCTTGTGATGGAAAGTTAGTGTTTGCCTTCTGTGGCTTGTGCCAGTTGTGCTGGTTTGCACGATCGGAATACTGTACTTCGCTTTCTTCTAAAAAAAAGACTCCTCGTATCTATAGCTCACCTTCAAACATGGCAGTTTGAGGCCCTGTTTCCACTGAAAGAGACTGCAGCGTAGGATCATGACACAAGTCATATTCAGTCCCCATTGTCACAACACAACACCTTAAAAAAAAAAAACAGATCAGTTTTAAACACAGCTCTATGTCATTCTATCAATAAAGTGCTATGTGTTTGTTTTGACATTGTATTTCAGGGTTTTCGTAAAGGATATTGGATTGAGTTTGAAGATTTAATGGATGAGGAGGCTTCCCCCAATGACTTTCACAGGTAGCTACAGTATATAGTTAATTCCTTGACATGAGCATGAAACTGGAAATATCAGCCATCATGAAACAATAGGACAAACTATGTGACGTTACACATTGATCATTTGAGCGTATTCCCTCTTAATTCCCATCTTAATTATTTCCCTACATAGGCGCTGTAAATACAAGATCCCTTTGGAGAAGTTTGAAAAATGGAAGGCTTCCTACAGAAGAGTAAGACATATTTATCAAATTCTACGTGACCCAGAGTCAAGACGCAAGTGGAAGAACTACCGCTGGTGATATGGAATAGGACTAAACATTGCAATCCCATTCAAAACTGATAGTAAGTTATCACATTTCCATGTACATATAATATTTGTGTCTGATAACTGATGCTTAATATACCTGACCAGTGAGTCAGACAGGAAGTTGTTTTCCAACTCGAAATAGACTGCGTGCACGAAAGGCTCTCTGTGCGGTGTTTTTTTTCCCCCGGGTGGAGACAGGTGTGTTTGAACAGTTAAAGCTTCACCGGAAATACACCGGAAAAACACGAGCGGGAAATATAAGGAAAAGCCTTTTGTGCACCTTGTCTGTTAGATCCCCCGCACACTTCAGTTATAGCTTCAGAGTCTGTTGTCTATTTGTTTTAGTTCAGTAGTCACCAAATAAAAATGATATTGATGATAAGAATATATGACTTCTGTGCCACCATGTGTACAAGATTTACTACACTTGCCTTATTAAATTCCTCTATAGCATCCTTGTTGTTTCTTCTTTTGAGTGCGTTATTTGTTGCCATTAGCAGGGTTATTTCTGCCCATTCACACAGCAGATTTAAAGATTCTGATACTACAGTAGCTACACTGACATAATATGGAGAATGAAGTCACAAATGACATTGCTACAGTATGTGCACAATGCACACTTGAGATTGCACTGTGTAACGTTGTTGATCACAGTAGGATCATGACCCTTGTAGTGAGTTTTTGATCTATATTGACATTAAAGGACATAGATATCAAATCATGTTACATTAAAGTAAACCGATTTCTGTCATGGCCTATGCTTCTTTTCATTTAAGTTAAACAAGCAAAAAAAACATATCTCGGCTGGGTGAGCAAGCCATGGTTTTGTCTTCCATGTAATCCTCAGTAGAAGGCCTATATGCCTAAACAGGTCTTCTCAGTCAATCCAGATCTAAGCCAATTCAGAGTTGGAATGACAAGTGCTTCTGCTGAATGTGATCATTTAATGTTATTTTGACTAAATGCATATGTCATCAACAACATTAAATGTTCAAAGTTCAAACCATGAAATGTTTAATTTAATTGTTAAATGTTTAGTTCAATTTAATTTAAGTTTGATAAGATTAATGAAAATCAAGGATTTCTGCTGAAAAAAGCTGAAAGAAAATAGCCAGGTTTGCTATTCTCATCAAATGAGTTGACGTAGTCAAAAGGCACAACATTTTGCACCTCTTATTTTCTGCTAAAGTGAGATAGATATTAATTATTTCAAATTAAAATATTAATGAGGAGATATTTCATATACTTACTCACAGATCACGTTAAAGGCTGAACTTCACCTTGAAGGAGAGGTTGAACTTGAAGAAACAGCACAGTCACTTCCTCCTGTGGCACCTGGTGGTATTTGGATACCAACATCAACTTACTTGTCTTTGCGTTCACTGGGTTTTACTATTTTTGATTTCTAAAGAACATATAGTTCCCTGAGCTTCCCTCTGCAAGTATTGGAACACATGCTGACTATAAAGAGGAATATAAAATCATCTTTTGGAAATTGATCTTAATGCCTTAAATTAAAAAATGAGAAAATATCCAACCTTTAAGGACATACATTTTCTTTGTGAATGAATAATGTAACTGTAAATAAATGTTTTCCTTAAAATACAAGTGTCATTAGTAGCCTACCCTATGTTAAAGAGGAACTATTGGCAATTTCATCTCTGGTTTCGGTTTCGTTTTTTGATTTCGCTTGTTTGATGCTTGCATTTTCTCTGCAGAGCTTCCCCGACAGCTTTAGCGTGTATATTTATACATGTATAGGCTATATTTAAATATAAATTGCAAGCGTGGTTCTTCGTCTCAGACTTCCAGATGTAAACAAGGAGCGATCGTCTCCTGCAGAAAGTTGCATAGGGTCTCTTTAACCATACTGAATCTGTTCAAATTCCCATAGAGGCAGTCAGATTTTTATTCATTTATTTATTTATTTTTAAATGCCAGTTATTTCCTGGATCCAGGACACTATGCACCCTGATAAAGTCCCCTAGCCTTTGGAATTAAATGGCCCCATATACTGTCACATACTGTACCCTTCATGATACTAGAGATTGGCATGGTTTTATTTCAGCTATCCTTTTAGCTGGTTTGATTTGCATTGAGCTCAATGAGAATGAAAATGAAGTAAAGTGGGGAAACGATGCTTTTTCAGGAACAACCTTGAATATTTCAGCAAAGAAAAATAAAGTTGCCCATATTGTATATAAGGTGTAACGCCTGAACCATAAGGGGCATAAGAGAATGATGAGGGGAAGGTTTAAAGAAGAAAGTTTGAGCCTCAAATAAAATGCCCTGCGTAAACATGTACTGCTGCTGCTATGCTTCACTGCATTTTGCAAATTGCTTTGCTGTGCTATAACCTGTATATGTCTTACTGTAAACATGGTTTGATATGTAACCTTAATGTAATTGAAATACAGTATACAACCTTTGTATGAAACTATGTGTCGGACGCAGGATTGGCCATAACGGTGTGACACTGACTAGACCATCCTGCTAGGCAAAAAATATTTTTGCCGCTAGGGTGCATCTAGATTTCTAGGCTATGTTTCCTTTTTGGTAAAAACCACTAAAGAACACTGAGTGCTCAGACAATGTCTGAGGGGGCAATACTCAGAAAACAGGCGAAACAGAATTAGACTTACATATCCTGCTGGGTGGGGGTCCTGGGGATCAGAGTGAGGTCAAAATACATCAGAGAAAATGATATGAGAAAGTGTAAACAAAAGGCCTCCAATCAGAGGTCACTGACAGGGAGATCACATATATATGAGTGTCAATCTATTAAAAGGAGGTTTGGAAAGGTAAAACCGGCTTTAGATTGTGCCTTATGCTATACTGTTCTGGTTGTCGTTGTTACTCTGGGATTTGTACTCTGTTCTTTTGATCTTATTCCAGTACTTTTTGACTTATAACTTTTGTATTTTACTTTTACATATTGGAACCAAAAAAAAAAACAATAAAAACTTCCACTTCCAGTGGGGAAGAGAAAGGCATTCTCCCTTGTCTGAGTCTCCTTTTAAGGGGAGTTTCCCCCTCCTGGTGTGCATGGAATAACCCTACTCTTTCCTTTGGATATTGATCATTTAACCCATGTGGAAAAGCAGCGTGAAAGTGTCTATGCCTGAGTCTAGCTGGGATTGAGTATCTAGAAAGAGGGGTGAGTCAAAGGTTGTGGGTTTGGGGTTTGTTTTTTTGGGGGGATCCTCATTAGCCTGCAGCTATTCTTCCTGGGGTCCTATCAATCATTCACTTACAACATCATGATTTGCATATGAAACATAAACATCACGCACTTTGACGCACATCACAACATTGACGCACACCACCACATTCAAGAAAAAGAATATACATTGAGACAAATACAAAAAACAAAGACAAACATTCAACCAGATTATGACAAAAAGTAAAATAGACTGGACTTGCTCTTGGGTTAAATTCCATTGTACACATTTTATAACGCTAATAATACTACGTCATGCTGATAATCCTACCTCATCGTCTATTAGTGACACACATTTCAACAATTTAGTGATCTTACATATTCACATTGTTGTCTGTGCTTTCCTCCTATGTCTGCCAGAGGGGGGAGCTCTGGTCATACGGCTGATGGTTGTGAAATCTGATGTGACATGATGGCTTTGGTAATAGTGCTACTACGTGGAGATTTTGAGAGTGTCTTTGGGAAAGTGTGTTATTATTGTCTGTCAGGGAGAGTTAGGTTCTAACGTTTTTATGTCCTTATACCTATTGGTGGATGCTAGGTTAGGAACGTTTCACTGTGTGGTTTCAAAACTACACAGACTATTGTTGATACAGAATGCAAAACGCAAAAATCTCTGCGTTCAAAATATTATAAAACACAATATATTTTGAACATCCACTGTAGATTATAGAGCCCTGATGCACTCTCTTCTGGCTTGGTTGGACCCTCAAAGGCAGTGAGCTCAGCAGTGGCCTTTTCAAGCTGAATCTCATGAGAGGATGTTGCACAGCCTGGATGAATATGGCAAAGGCATTTCAGAATAGTTTGAATGACTGAATGTTCAATGTTTGTATCTATTTTTTGTTGTTGTTGTTTTTATTACCTGGCACATTGTTGCTTTCTTCAGCTGAGTTGACATAGTCACAATGTGCAACTTTAGCACCCCTCATTAATTTCTGATGAAATTAGAAAGAGATTAATTATTTCAAATTCAAATACTGATGATGAGATATTTCATGTGCACACTCACAGATCATGTTGAATCGGTTTTGTCCTTCAGTCGTTAATCTATGACTGACTACTGAAGAAACAGCATCCCACGGTCACTTCCTTCTGTGGCACCTCCAGTGGACCAGCAGACACAGAAGACTCTCTCAACTCAGACAAGGATTCCTTTGCCTGAACTCTAGAAGAACCTGTGACAAACAAAAAAAAAAAGGTTTATCCTCTCTATTCAAACTGTTTAAGTTACAGCAGGGAGGTCGGGTTTAAATGCCAACAAGAACTTACTTGTCTTTGCAACAGGAAAATCCTTGCATTCACCGAGTTCTCCTCCCCTTGATTTCTGAAGAGCATATAGTAACTAAAAGTTATACCCTACAACTAGGTATTGTGATGTATGCTTTACTGTACAGTACAAAACTTCATGACCTGAACTAAATGATAAGAAAGATACTCTGTCCAGTTGAATGTCGGCATCTTCAGCCGAAAGGGAAACATATTGTTCCCTGTCTTTTCCTCTCTTTTTTTCTGAGGTCCAATTGCAGTTTGACTTGGAGATAGACATGCAGATGCTGCTGTGCTTGGGTGGCTACATGTTTTTACAATCGCCTTTGTCAGTTTTTCTACCAGTGAAGATGTCAAAGATGGATTCTGTGATTTCAGGGCAAAACAGAGCACATTTTCAGACCCAAAGTCTTGAGTGTGCTCCTGGTAAACAACTCTGATGAATATTCACTTCCTGAGGTCCAAGGATGATGTTATATTAAAAGTTATATTCAGCTCATTTAGAATTTCCCCAATGATCAAGTCATTAGACATATCCAGAACATCGTCTGGCAGTGTGTTCTGGTCAACATTCTGGTGTAAACTTTTAATCTTCTTCAGAAGTTGGATGACCTGCATATAGCTACAAGGAGGCGTAGTTATTACTATTGGACTCAAACAGACTTAATTGAGACAAAGAGGTATCTCTTTCACAGAGTTCATCAAAATGTGTGGGAGCACATTGTCTGAGCTTCTAGTGAAAGATGGCGTTTTGGTGTCCTGTGCCTGTTTGTCTGACAGTTTCTGATTATCCTTGACCAATTCCTTGATGTTATCAGTACTGTTACGTGAAGAAGCTACGTTCTCCTGTGACTGTGTGGAATGTGTCGCCATGACTATACTTGCATCATCACTTGTGTGAATACATCCACTGTGCTCCCAAACTCCTCAGACAACGATGAAGAGATTGAGGGGAATAAATTAATAAATGACAGGACAAGTCGCTTCACAGCCTCCTCTACATAACCTAGAGCCTTACAGAATGACATCTAGCAGGTCACTGGTATGAATGTCTCTGGCCACACTGGTCTGGTCAGAAACAGACTTCATGAATTGAATTAATGGTTGAAAATATAAATAACCCCCTCCATTATTACAATACATCATGTATGAGTATCTATGCAATACAGTAGGCCTATTTGTTTCTGTGACATGGAATATAATGACTATCTGATGAACCAATGGCTTAGATACTGATTAATCATTTAAGAGGGCCACAGTCTAATTTCAACACCCACTTCAGGAGGGGAGGAGAGACTCTTGTCTAAATGTAGGGCCCCGTACACACCCAATCTGCCTGTACAATTCTGTCCCTTTGTATTACATCAATGTAGCAATAAAATCTTAAAGGAGACATAGACTAAAAACTATTTTTGTCTTGGTTTTCATGAAGGAGAGGTTGTGCATAACCGAAGAGCTATCATCAACATAAGGCATGGCTGTGCCATCCTTCATAATATGAAAATCTTGAACTTAGAAATAGCCACAAAAAAATGGGCGAATTAGAACAAAGCCTGCTTGTGATGTCAGATATCGTAAAGCCATTGAAGTTCAATTGTGGTTGCCAAAGAGGGCGCCATTTAGTCAAACGGACCATTTCAATACCCAGCCTAAATATAAAGTTTTAATTGCTTCTGTCATCCTTTATCAGGGATTTTCAAAATCCCGGAACTACTTTTTCAGATAGCTCACAACCGTGTGTGCATAATGTAACACAACAGAAGTTGAATTTCTTAAAGTAAAACAAATGTTTAGGGGTGTTTTAACACTAGAAGCGCCAAGCGCCGGTCATTTGACCGCTGACGCGTATTCCTAGAAGCGCCATGTGGGTTTGACCTAGATATACCTAGAACTGCCGGGCTGCGGTCATTTGACCGCAGCGATTACAAAAAAAAAAAAATCTTTTCACTCGATTAAATTCCAGGACCCTACGTTCACGACTTTTCCTAAATACGCGTGTTTTGTCACCCAGAATTTTGACATGATCGAAAGCACACCGGTACAAGCTAGTTTAGAGCTATTTTGCGCTCATTATGTGACAACACTATGTTGTCTCGCGTTCGGCCATGTTTGTCCAGGCTGCTATTCTCTTTTCTCACAGCAGATGTCGCAAGGGTTTCCTGACAGTCGGGCATGAGAATAATATTTTACCATAAAACATATAGTTTATATATGTGCAATATGTATTATATGTGATTTATTTTAATAACTATTTTTCATTTACATGGCATAGTCTATGGAGGCGATTTACAGTGGTAAAATGCGAGTTTGTTTTGAAAATGTTGCGACGTTCTATTAGGCAGGCCTACATGTGTAAAACATATTTTCAGCTGAAAATCGTCCGTCGTAGCCTATTTATGTACGTAGGGCGCGTATGCCTACGTACATTCATAGTTGTATATCTTATCTTGTAGGCCTATTTGTATGGAGTGAGATAGCTGTCAATATATTCGTGTCATAGATTTGATGCAGGTTCGTATTTGTCTGTAGTCGTGCATAAAATAAATATTTGTGAGTTCTCAAATGAGTCCAGTCGTGCATAAAATATATTGTGTGTATTTTATCCATCAGAATACGGATGGGGAAAAAAACGAATTCAAAAATTACAAGTAGGCTACGAAATCAAACTTTACAGGTAGGCTTTCATTTCTGAGTACGACTTCGCACAAATGACTGAACTGTCAAAATACATCATCGCCACACAACCACTCGTTGGTGGATGTAAAGAGCAACACTAGCACGGCCCTCTTTTATACTCCAGATTTTGCTGAAAGCAAAACTGAGACATTACTTGTTTGCTAGACTCAGTGAGTTAGCCTACGTCGTAATAGGAATTGAACGGCAAGTGGTACAGCGGTAACTTCCCTGATTACGACGCAGAAGACCCGTGTTCACATCCTGGCAGGGACGTAATGTTATAGATCATCCACTGAATTCACTGACCGATTTTGAACGTCGACGAATAATTATTTGTTGTTAATGTTTTTTAATAACTCTCTGAAATTTGTTTACCATTAACGAAAAATAATTTCGCCAGCCAATAATTTTCTAAGCCAAATTGAGCTGCCATCTGACAAACTTTGGCTAAGCCAGTTAGACTTTTTGCATCTAAAAATAATTATATCAGAGACACACGCGAAAAATAAACGCGAGCCTATAAACGATTCCCACTGGATACACCATATCATTGTGCTCGTTGCTACGATAGGCTACACAGGACTCAGTTGCATGTTCTGTAGACATGAAGTGGCAACTAAAGCCATCATCAGCCATGAAAACTTCAGCCAGCCGTTATTCTCCGGGGTCTATAGGCTACATAACACACATTGCAAACATAGCCTATTTGAAACCGATCATTCCCCCTCCCCCATACACGTCTAACCAGTTCATGGAGGGGGACGGGGGTCGTTTTGCTACGTGTGGACATCATCTTAGGCTACAGACATCACTGTGGCATTGGCAAATGCCTCCCCACCCCCACTGCATGGCTGTAGGCTGGCTGTTTGTTGTTTACATGCAACTCGTGGAAGAATGCGCAATCATGTTTCATCGTAGGCTAGGCTATATGCGCGTTTTAGAATGTTCGAATTCGCCAGCGTGCGTGTAGGCCTAGTTGTGTGAATAGAAAAGAATAGAATATACTTTATTGATGCCTTGCTCAAAAGTACTTCTGCCACGGCCTACACAGGTCGGGGATCGAACCAGCAACTCTCGGGTGTAAGGGCTGAAGCTCTAACCAGTGGACTACGGCTTTGTCCCTTCGTGCCGTTAATCTGTGTCTCAATCCATAATCACGAATTCATAGAAGTTATCTTAAATTGTAGAAACAATAGGGCCTAGACCTATAGCTGTTTTTCAGCAGACATCGAAACATAGCCTACACATTCGCAAAACGGAGAATATATTTTTCACTCATAATTTTTAATTAGACTAGGCTACTTCTCGCGCCTATGCCTGCTCAGCATTTCTGCTCTCTCTATCTCCCTCCCTCCGAGGTAGAACCTAGATGCTTCTCCCTAAATGAATGAACATTGTCTTAGAAAGTAGCCGCGGTAGCCTGTAAAATGCGGCATGAAATCCTGGCTAATGTGTAATTGAAACCAGACTTAGGTTAGGCGCTTTGTTCGGTCCGGTCATTTTCGGCGGCGCGAACATATAGCTACCTATTAAATGAATAGAAGTGTATTTGGGGAGTGAATTAGAACTAGCCACCCATTCATTTTAGAGCTTAGATTATCTGCCCAAACCCGAACTGCGGGTTACGGATCTCGAGATCCAACAACACCGGTGTTGGGTCGACATTTTATCCTTCCCCTCCCGTCGGGTCAGGCTCCTAATCACAGAACGCGTATGCCTCCGTTTTAAAATAGCCAAGATTTCTAAGTAGGCTAGCAAAATGTAAAAACGAAATATTAAAAATGAAATACTATGAAAAAGTTGACAGTCAAGTTTGCTCAAGGTTTGTTCAAGAACTCCTCCAGAGTTTTTTCCTCAAACAACACAAATCAACACAAATAAATGAACAACTCAAACGTGCTGTAGGCCTATGTCATAATGAAACAACCACAGACAACACAGTCTGACAAATGTATTCAAACGATTTGATTCGTGCACGAAGCGCCATCTAGCTGTCATTATGTGTAAGTAACAGCCTCCCAGTCTAAGGACTCAGCGGTCATTTGACCGCCTCGCCGCGCTTTAAGTAGTTCACAACAGCACGGCGCTTCTAGTAGGTCGTCAAAGCGGTCAAATGACCGGGGCGCGGCGCTTCTAGGTATAAGTGGGTCAGAGGGGCGCGGCGCTTCTAGTGTTAAGGACAGAATCGTCCTGGCCCGTAGCGAGCAATGCTGAATCCATACCGAAAACATTCTATAGCAGCCAAATTGCAGAAACACGATCAATCGTTGAGATTTCGGAGTCAAACACTCGCTTGCATCCTAGGCAATACAGAAAACCGGCTTAAAGTGTAAAATACCGAACTATTCCTTTAATGACTTTGTCAGTGGCATTCTTAAATGTTTTCATCTCAACCCAGCCGTCTAGGTCATTGGGTAATCCACTCCCTGTGTGTTTAGGCCTGACGTCACACAGTCAGAACTGTCCTCTGGACCCTGTGGTGTAGGGTGACTTATGTGCATTTCTGTGAACAGTTGTGGTCTGTGACTTCTTAGAGTTGGCAATGCAGAATGCTGAGAAGATGAGATATAGACTAGTTAAAACAGCGGGGGTTTTCAAACAAAGAGCACCTACTGTACCATGGAACAACACGTTTAAGATGTTTTCTGACCAATTCCAAGACTGGCATTAAAGGCCTACGCACACGTGCAGCAACGCGACAGCAATCTATGGCAGACGACCGGTCAAATTAAATAGAAACGTTTAAAGGGAATGGGGTAATGTACACAGCAAGTGGACCGACGGGGAGACCATCGCTGTCGCATCACTCTAATCAGCCCTTTTCAGAGCAAAATTGATACGTCATAATAGAAAACAGCTGTCTGGTCAGTTTATCTCCACTGAATCGATGGGTGATAGTGCCGCCAGTTGTGTGCGTATAAAGGTATTAACAGAATTCCACTGTCGCATTCAACTGTTGCTTCGCTGGCCATGTGTGACTGCCTTACAAGTTGGCCCAACAGGGCATATAGGGAATAGGATCAGCAGATTGTGATTTTTACAACACTCACATTAACATGAAACTGATAGTTGTCACTGATAATGTGTGTGAGATTGTTTGTGTTAAAAAACTCAATATGTACACACCTACTATTTATTTTAGATTGCTACAATGCACAAGAATGATGCTTTGGCAAACACACATTGCTCAAAAAGCATGATGCAACATGAAAACAGGGTATCTAAAATAAATTACATAGACCTACTGAATATACAAAATATGCATAATTAATATAAATAAAACACAGATTTCTAAAATGATCGACATGAATAGGATATCTTGTTAATGGGATAAACAACATTGTTTTCGTCAGAAAGATATCAGTTACTTCACAGGACAATAATATTTGAATCTAACATGGTTTAAGAGTCCACATTGATTATACACAAATGAATAATATTAATGTACAAAAGCTTAGAACCCTGCTGTAGGCTACACTGATATTTTTAATTTCATTAAAAGCACTGCCAGTCTGCTTCATTTGTAGCTGCCTACAGGACCAGCATCACTAAAGGCACAAAAGCAGAGACTGGAAGAATCTAAAACCCTCTACACATACAGTAGGTGCCGATATGAGTGTGGCACACTCAACTTTCGACATT
Source organism: Sardina pilchardus (assembly GCF_963854185.1). Lineage (NCBI taxonomy): Eukaryota > Metazoa > Chordata > Actinopteri > Clupeiformes > Clupeidae > Sardina > Sardina pilchardus. The sequence goes on from NC_084998.1 coordinate 25,025,833, forward strand.
TCGCTACATTAGATTCTACTGTTTTCAATACAACCGCGCTCACCAGCGTCAAACTCGGTCATGCCAACATGTCGTTGGAAAGCTTGACGGTACAACATGTTGGCGCCGGTGGTGTGTGTGTGGGTAAATCACATACTGTAATGTCGCCACACTCATGTCGGCGCCTACTGTACATGCGAAGCAGCACTTAACTGTGCTTTCTGGTGGCGTAATACAAAGTCAGGCCCATCGTGATGACCAACACAGAGCCCACCAGCGAGAGGAAGCCGACCACCGAGCGCTTGGCCAGGATGTGGCAGCCGCTGCAGGGCTCGACGGGTCGCAAGCACTGCTGAGGAGCCGACTCGGGGGCGGGGAACCCGTTGTGGTCGATGATGTTACGGTAGTGGCTCAGGGACGCTTTCTCGATGACCTCGTCCTGTACGTAACCGTACATGCCAAAGCCAGGATCGAGCAGGTCATTGAGGCCATATGCAAAGTAGCCCTGAAGGTTCACCCCATCCAGTGTATGAGCTGCAAAATGGAGGACATCAGAATAATTGGTTTGAGGATGAACATATTTTAGGATGTCACAATTTCTGTAATAAAAGACATACAGTTGTACAACAAATATACACACATGATACCAGGGGTAATTTTCATAAATGAGGGTGCTGTTTTCCCAAAAGTGGCCCAAAAATGAATGTCCATGGCGACCTTTTAACACTACTGTATGTGTGTGTGAGTGTACACTGTGTGCAGACCTGTAATGCTGTGTGTGTTAGCACAAGGGTGTCCTGAATGCTAAGCATACTGCCAGTCTCACTCAGTGAGCTGTGTCTGCTCTCCTGTCAATGATTAAGCACTTTTGCGTGCTTGTTTGTGTGTCTCTGAGCTGAGGGTCAAGAGGTGGGGGAGGGGGGACTCCAAAAAGATGAGGCTCATCATTTTTCGAACAAACCTTCACAATGACCACATTTTTTCTAAACTTCCTCCCACTGATGACTTTGACTTGTTTTTGTAAACCTTTCTATGAAGCCTCCTTCATAAATCAGCCTTTACAAACTTATCCGTTTGTATGGTAGCTCTCCTATGACTTTCCGTCAGTGTTTCCATTATCAATGTGATCATTTTGTTTTAGCCATGTCCATAACATGCAAACAAGCCGACATGTCACCAAACATTTGAGAACTGTCAAGGCCATTCCTGATTGTGGTAACATGGCAATGATACTCCATACTGACACATACACACACTGATTGATACATGTCACTGAAAGCTGAACGTAATGATTTCTAATGACCGGAGAGACTGTTTGCCATAACATGCTTATGCTGTGTTGTTATGCAAATACAGTATTCCTGCTGTTTCCATAGGGCCTGTTTACATTCATATTTTGGATGTGTCTTGGGAGATCCCATCACAAGTGGTCAGCCAACACACACTGGCATTTACACATGTATCCAAGGTGTACAGGCAGACACGTTTGGTATAGGTTCTATTACTGCCAACATCTCATTGATTAGAACTCCCACGGTCTTGAACGCATCATAACATGTTAAGGTTTACACTTCAAAAGATACGTAAGGCTCTTCTCAATGTCTCTCCTGGGTCCTCGATCCTCCATCCTCCGGCTCATTCCCACTGACCTACTGTATAAAGAACAACGGGACGGCAACAGTGGCATAGTCTATCCAGTGTTCTTTATAGATTAGTGGGAACGAGCCGGAGGACCGAGGATTGAGGACCGAGGACAAAGGGTTGAGAAGAGCCCATACTGTGTCTCAGGCCACCTCGCCAGGTGATTTCAGTGATCAGATAACATTGCTTCTTTTTATTGTTTACACTTGGAGTTAGAACCTACCACTTGTGATCGGATCACCCAGGACACATTTTAAAAACGAATGTAAACAGGGTTTAAGTGACGCTGCATGTGACTTACCCTTCAGAGCCTCATTGATGTAGTTGTACACATAGTAAACCCGCAGGTCATCTTTAAACAGGGAGCGATCCACGTTCACACCATTGGCCATGACGTAAATGGGCACGTCCTTGTAATGGGCATGAATCCACTTGAGAGCTTTGCGTAGGCCATAGGGCACCACACAGTTGGATGGCGCGCCGACCCAGGTGGGGTCTTTGCCAAACTGGGCCTCTATTATGGGGTTGTACTGGTTGGTGTCCTGGCTATCCAGCACGGTTTGGGTGGTGTAATGGTTGATGGCGAAGAAGTCGTAGGTGCCCCTGACCAGCTGCCTCTCCTCCTTGGTGAAGGTGGGCAGCTGGTAGTTGAAGACGTCCAAAGAGTTGCGGTGCTGCATCCAGCTCCACATGATCGCCGGATAGTCGCCGCCGCCGAACACGGGTTCGGCGAACCAGCCGACCTTAAACGCCAGCGCGCGGTCCACGATCTCCACGTCCTGCCGAGTGAAGGAGATGGCCGGCTCGTACCAGTCCATGTGCAGCACGAGCGAGACCTTGCCGCCGTGCGAGGCGCGGAACTCGCGGTCGTACGCGCGCCACGCCCGCGCGTGGGCCAGCAGCAGGTGGTGGCCGGCCTCGAAGCCCAGCTCGTCGTCGTTGGGCTCGGCCAGCGTCACCCACATCTTGACGTACGCGCCCAGCCAGCGGTAGCAGAGCCGCGCGTAGTCGGCGAACGCCGCCACCGTGGCCTTGCTCCGCCAGCCTCCGCTCTCCAGCGGCGCGGGGAGGCTGGAGCGCCCCCGCGTCTGGTGCCACAGCGTGACCACCGGCGTGACGTTGGCGCGGCTGAGCTCGCTGACGAAACAGCGGTAGTAGCCCAGCAGGGTGGCGTTGGCCTCGGACACGCGGCCCGTGGGCGTGACCGACGACCAGTTGAGGGCGAAGTGGAAGTGGGAGACACGCATGCGCCGCACGTCCGACACCTGCTGGTGGATGGAGGCGTAGTCGGCGCAGTGGCGGACCGCGCGGACCGAGGGGTCCCGGACGCCCTCCAGTCGCCGCAGCTCGCCGTTCCCCGACACGTTCCAGACGTAGACGCTGGGGTCGGCAAACTGGGTGGGGGTCGTCTCGATCTGAAGCACACACGGTCAAAGAAAGGGTTTGCTTGCTATTGGGATACTGCTTTTCATAACGTGTAACATAATTTCATTCTAAAAGACATTGGATTACGAAAGAAAAACAGCAAGTGTCTTCACGATATTCTGTAGTCAACAATGGGCATCACTGAAGCATATTCTAGTTAGTGTACTGAGAACACACAAAACTATAATGTAAACAGAATGAACGGAAGTTGAAAACAGTACAGATTTGCCGGGTTAAGGAATAAGGTGAATATGCTCCTTTGGATTTATTATTGGACATTTAATTCTGCTTCCACGTGAGACGTCATCATGAGTCATACACAAGCCAAGCAAGTCTGTTCTTGGATGAGGTCTGGTTTTACAGTAAAAGCACTTAGCTCTGCTCTGAGCTCACACAAACTCATTTTAGACGCTTTGAGATCACTTGAGGGAACCAGCAGGGGTATCCAAGCAAACAACTTTGAGAGTCAGCACTGGGCGACAGTGGGAGTCCATACCTGCACCCTGTTCTGTAGTAGACGAGCCTTGATGAGCGTACAAGGGCAGACCGACTAAGAAAGGTCATCATCCACATTTGTTTGGCAAAGTAGGGCACATGAGCTTGTGTAGTTTACAAATTAAGTCTTATCTACCACGACAAACATTCAATTGATTTGCAAGACTCGGGGCACCAAGTTTCTTTGGGTGCCCCTGCAAAACATTATTCTACTGTATATGCTCATTATCAGTACTGAAATATACTTTTTAATCATACTGAAGGTGTGCTTGATCATATGAATACTGGTGGTCAATGATAGATCCTAAATGTAGTGAAATAGTAGCAAATACAGTAGTTGTGCCTCAGGTCCTGCTCTATAACACATCAACTCTACGCTGCAGTCCAAGAGTTCAGTGGAGACGGATACAGGGGTTAATATTTTCTCAAGCTGTATTCTTATTAAAGCTTCTACACTCTGTTGTCTCAAGGTGAACAGCTCTACAGTATGCCAATGGCACGCTGTGTGGCATACAGGGACAAATCCCAGTGGGCCGAGACAAGCTGTGGGTCAGTGGACAATCTATATACAGTATGCAGTATATATACTGTTTTTTCTGTCTTCCTCAATTGGTTCCTTTGCAATCCAGGACCTAATTTCGTTCCCAGTACATCCTTGCAGTGTTAGCAACTGAGTAACACTGAAGAATGTAATGAGTTTGAATTTTAACTCACTTTTGTGTGCAATTTGCGTGTAATTTTAAAATGCTCTCTAGGGTCACATGGAATACACTATTCCAGCCAATCAAAGATGTTGTCTCAGGAGCGTGGAGGGGATGTGTGTTGATGTGTTTGGCCACTCTCCAGGGTTGAATTGTACACTGCATCTTTCACTGTGTACCTGTATGGCGTTGGCTGCTACACCCCAGGCAAAGTTGCAGGGGAAGACCCCCTGGACGGCCTGGTGTTCCAGAAGCAGGGGGAACCCATTCTTCTCTATGACTTTGCTGTAGAACGTAGCAGATGCCTTGGGTTCCCTCCTCAGGTCTGGGGTTTTGAAGTCGATGTAGAACAGGCCGCGCCGAATCGAGTACTCCCGGGACCACTCGAACCCGTCCACTAAAGACCAGGCCGTGTAGCCTATCACGGTCACATTGTCGTACCTGATGGCTGGGTATAAAACAGATGTTAAAACATTACACGGCCTTCTATACAGTATGGTATAGAGCAAACAGGGTATCGTGCCAACGACTCACAGCCTGGTGGGTGCGTTAGTTCCAAGAGTATCTCAGTCCTTCAGTCAAAAAGAGAACTTGCACAGCAATGTTGCCGATGCAAAGTTTAATCCAACCGATCCAATCCAATCTGATGATGGTCTGAATGGGACCGAAAACGTTTTGCACTAGGGTAGCACTTTACACTCCTTGCTGGTTGGATTAAACTTTGCATCGGCAACATTGCTGTGCGAGTTCTCTTTTTGACTTAAGGACTCTTACACAGTATGCCATACTGAAATGTAAATGAATGCTGTGTATATATGTCATGACATGAATACTATAACAGCTCTCACATTTCAATGTGTCCATTATGAATTTCTTCAGATAGTTGACGTTTTTCGCATCCTTGGTCTTGATGTTGGACAACACGTACCATCCACTTTCCACCACGAAAATGGGCGGGTTGTTGTACTCAGCGTGAATCCAGTACATCAGCCTGCGCAGGTCCAGATGCTCTTCTTGGCCAAACAGAAGAAAACTTTCGCCGAGCAGATAACTCGACGAGGCGCTGTCGTCCATCTTGAACTGATAACTCAGCGAGGGCGAGTGAGACAGGGCGAAGAAATCCGCCGTGCCCCTGATGTGAAGCTTCTCGGCCTCTGTGAACTCGGGGAGCGCGTGGACCAGCTTGTGCTTCATGCAAGGGGGGTAGTCGCCGTCCACGAACAGGGGTCGAGCGAACCACCCAAGCACAAAGTCCAGAGAGCACTGGCACGCCCTGTGGTTCTCGTGCCGGGTTCTGCGAGGATTGACCCAGTGGGAGGCCAGAGCCATGGAGACTTTTCCACCTTGTTTGGCACGGTAGTGTTTGTCATATGTATGCCAAGCTGCTGCATGGGCCTGGGAGAAAACAAAAACAAACAAACGAACAAACAAACAAAAATAATACATGTTATTTGAGGCGCCTTTCATAGCACTCAAGGACACTTTACAACAACAAAAACAAGAACAACAACAACACAAATAATAGTAATAAAAATACTAAATTACTAAAAAACAAATCTGCAATAGTCAATCTACAATGATGAACAGAAACAAGCATGGTGACAATATTCCACCATAAATAAATGACATTATTCTACTAACTGAGCAGATATAACCAAAAGATGATAACACAGGATTAATAGATTTTGCACAATTTACTCTTTAATATGAAGTTTTTTCACCCTGAATCTTTAGAACATACAGTATTTGCTCAGCAGGCTCCCTAAATCATTGGCCAATGTTCAATAGTAATATTAATAGTAACACTCATTAGTAATACATAGCAATTTCAATTACCATTTAGCTTACCCACGGTACATTTAATTTACCATTCGTGTTTGTTATTTGTTTTTACCTTCAGGAGATTGTGTCCCACTCTGTATGGCAAGTCCGATTCATTTCTTATTCCAGGTGCCGCTTTCCCTGTGCCATATCCTTGCCAGGCGACCACAAATGGGTTGTCTATAGTGATCCAATATTTCACATCATCTCCATACGTTCTGAAACAAAATTCTGCATACTCTCTAAATAGATCAATGAGAATAGGATTACCCCAACCACCGTAGCGGATTTGTAGGTTGTCGGGCAAATCCCAGTGGTAGATAGTAACTACAGGCTGCACTTTAATTTCTTTTAAACGATGTATCAGCCTTTTGTAGTGGGTAACTCCCTTTTCATTATAGCTGCTCACACTTCCATTCGGGAAAATACGCGGCCAGGAGAGAGAAAACCGATAGTGACTCACACCTAGAAGTTGTAAAGCACGTATATCGCCAGGGATGTTGTGATAACTGTCGCTCCCCACGTCTCCCTTGTTTATTCGACTGCCGCCGCGGTGGAAGGTGTCCCAAATAGACAAGCCTTTGCCGTCTTTGTTATGCGCCCCTTCGATCTGGTAAGCGGCAGTGCCAACTGACCACATGAAGTTGTCTGGAAAGGTGTCGTACAAAAACGCTATGTCGCCGGGGTAGGAGAGTTTGTTGAATCTCCCCCAGGTGTGGACTCCGTCTCCTGGGCTGGCGACTACGCATTTTGTGTGACGACAAATAAGAATCGCCAACAGAACTTCGATGTATTTCATTGCCTTTTAGGTTATTGTCCGGTAATTTCGAGACACATTTAAGTAAAGGTAAATGTGGCTTATTGTAGTATTTTCCTTATCTATCATCTCCACACGCTTCTGGCTGTCATAAAATCCGCCTGCCCCATGCCAGCCCGCTTTTGTAGTCACTGGAAATCTATCAATTATTACCAGAACACTTCACGCATAAAACGGTTTCCAAGCGCAGCACCATATCAAGGCACGATCATAATAATTTATATCCCATTTCGCCTGTTTTAGGGCACCACTTACAAATATGCCTTCATGACACTAAATAAAAATAAATAAAATTCTCATTTCTATACAGAAAGGTGTTTTTTAAAGACTTTCTTTTAAGTCAACAAGTCAACAGTAAGTGAGACTGTCCACTGAAAAGGTGGATTAGTAATGTGATTTTTGTGACCTATAATTTTGACCTCTCATAGCACACTTGAGTGTAAAAACGTCAAAGGTTATCACTTATCTTGATGATGCAATCTATTATTAACCTGTTTTGACTGTGGATAAATAAACCATTTAACGTGTGCAGCTAATCATATGCCAAGTCACCTCAATTCACCTTCTCTCCTGTGTGTTTGAAGTGTTTTTTTACAGTATAAGATCTGTGTTTAATTGTAATCATCTGAGGAAAGGCCTTTGCATCCAAACTGTGGTGTAAGTAACAGCTCACAAACATAAATGTTTCATCCAAACAAAAAAAAAAACATGCCAGCCATTGTCTTTGCATGATATCAGAAAGCCATATGGTCCTCTGCCTGTCTTCACTTCAGTGTTCCCTTGTACAATCAATCAGCCATTAGTGTTGGGCCCCACGGAGGGATACTGATGGTAGGATTTGTAAAACATGGAGATAACACAATAACCCTGGGACAGATCGCATGTGTTCTCTCACACACAACATCTTGAGCCTTGAGCAAAATTGCTGTCTTATTAGGGTATAAAGATCCATCAGTAACAATCGTCCAACAACAGGGCAATATACATAAACACTAGACATTATAGTTTATCATCAATGATGTTAAGTCTGCCTGATGCGTTAGCCTCGATTTCTGACTGATCATAATGTTGACTACAGAAAACTATGCACCTGACTTTGTCTTGACCTGCCTTGCTGATTCGCAGGATTGGGGAATGAATGGGTATTAAAACAGGCTGTTGACATTGTGCGGGGTGACTTGGTACCTATCTCTCTTGTGCATGTCCACACCACAGAACAACAAGTGACGTCAGTGAGGAGCTGTCTGCTGTTGACATGAAAGTGTGTTATTTGTCACTCCAATAATGTCTGAATTACATTTTACATTGTTTGCTTAGTCCTACAGGCAACCACACCTAAAAGTCAGAAGAAGGATGTGGTTGGTCACTCAAGGCAGTGTAGTGACCATGGTTCATTATCTGAGTCAGCCAAGCATATCGTTTTTTTCCATACTCCGACATGTATTTTATGGCCACATATAGGGCCACATTGAGGTAAATGGTTTATCTACTGTAAGTTCTCAAACTAGTTATTTCTGTTTTTTTGAAACACCAGTGATAATGACTGTTAATAAAATTAATAATATTGTTAATAAAATATATATTTTATATTTGTACGGTATACTGTATATGTATGTATGTATGTATACAGTATATATCAGAGGTCATACCTTGGATACAAGGCAGTAGAGCTGCAATGCAGACATGATAAATTAGTTACTAGGCTATAATGCGCCATCTGCTCTTCAGATCTTCACAGGCAGAATTACATAGACACACAATGGCAGACAGAGAACAACAGACCGACAGGGAGACGTGTTTAAGCTGCCTGTTCAACTGACGTGAGCAGCCCATACTGATCTCATGTCAATGATGTTCTGTGTGGGGGTCTTGAGGGTGAGGCCAGGGGCCCAGGCTTACCACGGGTAGATAGGTTTTGTTATGAATCTCTCCCACTTACCATGGCTCCATGGGTAGAGAAATAGCATACAGTACATGTTAACAGACCACCTGACCCTACTCTAGAATACTTAACATTGCCCTTGCTCAGGCAAGGTAATGATCCAAAGCAAACTGTTGAAAAACAATGGGTTAGGCAATATGTCAAAAACCTGTGCTGTTCTGAGTGAATACCTTGGAGCGCTTGGGCGGATTGTATTCACAAAATAAGGATAGTTAATGTTAGACCACTTTTTTGTATGATTTAAATACACAGAAACTTTCACACTGTGTTAAACACTTTAATAGAGGTTTAACACAAAACTACTAACTAATTAGCCTAAATACTCTCATAATATCAGGTCAGCTATCCATTTGGACCAGATTGAGAAAGGGGTAAGAAGATTCATATGTTTGGCTTGTCTTCATTCTTATGTCCAGTGTTTGTGTTCTGTAATCAAGGCTGGCGGCTTGCACTGAGAAGGATCAATCTCACCTTTTTACAACCAGCACCACTCGCCTCCTGCCCTGGCAACCAGAGCTTTACTTTCACGCCAGATGACACTGTCTGCACAGTACGGCAGTCCACTGATCTCTCAACAGCAGCAGCACATATGCAGTGTAAACTATAAAATAGCACTCAGGTAATGTTTTTTTTATTTTTAATTTTTTAAAGAAGATATTAAATACATAATACTGCATTTGTAGGATGTGGGATGTTATGGCTGGCTTATAAAAGGAGGCAAACAAACAAGATGAGGTTAACCAATAATGAATTTATGCTGTAGTAGTGATCGAAAATAATACATTATTTTAAAAGTAGGGGAAAGAAGCATGGTATTATCTTTATCTTTTAAAAAAAAGAAAAAATATATATTGCTTATGTTGCTGGTCTTCACATTGTTCCAGCAGCCATAAACACAGCAGTCAACAAATACATACATACATATATACATAATATTTAAAAAAAAAAAAAAAATGCTACTCCTACTCTCTCTCTTTTTCTGTATCTGTCTTTTCTTATAGCTTAGTTGGCATAGCCTTCATCTGAAACACTGAAAACCAGTAAGTTGTGTAGTGGATGTGGGGTATTGTCCAATGTTTTAAGAACCCCCAAATATCTGTAATTTTGGCTGGAGAAGGCTTTTTTTTCGGTACCAGAACAAAGCAGGAAGTCTTCCACAGCATAGGCACACAACCCTGGCTAAGACTGAGGTTAAAAAGGTGCTGGAGGCCCCAGCCGTGGCGCAACTGGCTGGGGCACCTGCACCGCACGCCGGCGACCCGGGTTCGATTCCCGCCCCGTGGTCCTTTCCGGATCCCACCCCTGCTCTCTCTCCCACTCGCTTCCTGTCATTCTCTCTACTGTCCTGTCCAATTAAAGGCATAAAAAGCCCAAAAAAATAACCTTTAAAAAAAAAAAAAGGTGCTGGAGAATTATGAAAAAATGACCTTAAAGTTATCCTGCTGTCCAGCCTAAGTAGTTGTAGGTGAATTATTGGACATGTGGAGGTTTTATACTTTACATGAACTTATTTTTGGTAAATATCAATCTTAATAACAAGTTGAATGTCATGAAAATTATAATAAAAAACACAGTTACTGCCTTCTGGCTTTGTAAGGCAGAATACCACAGAGCTGTTTCGCATATACCTTTAGGACCCTTAGGCTGATATCCAGACCTAGGGCCTTGTTCTGATGAAGTCTCCTCAGATGCATTTTCACCTGGCTGCTGGATACAGACAAACAAGTGTGAGGGATGGGGGGAGAGGGGTATGATGCAGGTTCAGCATTTCCTGACCTGACACCACGTCCATGGTGAGAGTTGAAGGCTGAGGACAGTGATCCTTAGCCATGATCACTGAGGAGGCTTGCACAGGATATCCTAGTTATGAGGGAGGAGGAAGAGAGGTCTGAGTGGCTGGGGAAGGGGTAGGCATTCTAGGCAACCTGTGGCTCTGGAGCCGCATGCGGCCCTTCAGCCTCCTTGTAGCGGCTCCCTTTGGTCTTTACAAAAGAAAAAACATAACAATAAATAAAGGGTATTTCTTTTCATTCATTTTTTATTCATTACTATTTATTTTCTTGCGCAGTTATCTTGGAGTTTGAGTTGATACTATCTCATTTTTAAAAAGCTATTTTTAATTTATGATTTAACAAAAATATTTTTCAACATCTACTGGTCACCATCTACATGATGGTCCCTTCCTGTTTCAACATGACTGCACCAATGCACAAAGCAACGTCCATAAAGTCATGAATGACAGAGTTTGATGTGGATGAACTTGACTGGCCAGCACCTCAACCCAATCGAACACCTTTGGGATGAAATAGAGTGGAGACTGAGAGCCAGTCTCCTCCTCTAACATCAGTGTGTAACCTCAAAATGCATTTCTGAAAGAATGGTTAAAAATCTCATAAACACACTCCTAAACCTTGTGGAAAGCCTTCCCAGAAGAGTTGAAGGTGTTATAGCTGCAAAGGATGGACCGACATCATATTAAACTCTATGGATAAAGAATGGGATGTGACTAAAGTCCATATGTTTGTCAAGGTAAGCAAATACCTTTTGGCAATATAGTGTATGTACAAACGTCAGTGATTGAAAGATAAAGCAAAACTGTAGTGTATGTCGGCATAATGAGATGTAATGCAAAAATGGTATGAGAGCACGGCCAAGGTGTTGTCGATCGAGCAAGCAAAGAGATCCCGCGGAGTGAGAGGTCCCGGTTTTATGTGGCTCCCAATTAGGCCACCAAATAGCCACGTCACCACAAACCCAGAGCTCCCCCTGCTGGCACAGACAAACACAGAACAGCAGCCAACAGATGTACACAGATTGACCAAGAGGGCCAGGGACGAACCCAACACGGGAAAGCTGGATCGTCACAATTCACATTTTACAAGGCGTCCCTATTTTTTCAGAGTTCAGGCTGTAAGAGAGAAGTGCATAATGTGGGTTACCTAATACCTACCAATATCACGTGGGTACCTATGCGATACAGTAGGCCAATTTGTAGCTGTGACAGAGAATGTAATGACTTTCTGATGAACCAACAGTAGAAATATGACAGAGATAGTCAGTCAATCACTGAAGTGGGTGACGGCCTAATACCAACACCTACTTTGAAATGGGGAGGGGAGGGGAGGCAGGGCCCATAGTGTGCGCAAAGGACCGGTTTGCCTGTGCAATTCAGTCCCTTGAGTCCCCATTAATATATTGTTATTTCTATAATGGGCAGGCATGGATGCTCACACTATACGTTCCATTACCTTGATATCATATGCTATTAGATGCTGAATACAGAGAAGGACACACTGATTGGTAGGATGAATGGTAGTGTGTGGCCCGATATGGCTCATAGGGTTAGGGACCAGGACCAGGTGAGTATTTTCCAACGCTTAAAACAAAATGAATTGTTTTCCTAATCAATTCTACTCAAACTTTACTGTCCCTGATCTGAGCTAGGCCTATGTGATCTCAGACACCTGGCAGCCTTTGGTTAGGTTGATAGAAGGAGACCAGTGAGATCCTCTGTAATCTGGTAAAAAGACACTAAAAATAGGCTGTAAGCGCATGAAATAAATTTCACCTACATGTAGGCTACTTGACGACAAGGCTACTCTTGCGCGTAATCAAATGACTGAAAGGCTACGATTAGCAACATTGTGCTCAAACTTGTACATCGTGTCATAGCATGCTGCCTCGAGTGCCATGTTTTATTTTTGTTTTATTTATTTATTTATTTTGACCTAATCTGGTGTGATTAAGAACGATTTTGTGAAGATTGGAAATGTAAAGCAAGCACGGGGCAGGTCAGGCCATTGTGACGCACATGATATCAGAAGTTGTACCGCGTCATAATATCGGTGTTTTCATGGTGATATTTCAAGTTCTCTCTGTCGGACAAAACTAAACCAAAACTTGATTGAGCACGGCGACATTGCTGGGTTTTGTATGCTGATTTATTTAAAAGACTGAAATTATATTTGCAGGCTTCTGTCTTCCCGACTTCGCAATGTCGGAAGGAAACGAGGTAAATTAAGTAATTATTTGAGTCAAATGTATCTGTTACAGAGGTGAGGTATTCACTGTAAAATTGTAGAATTAATTAGGGCTACATCTTTGACGTTATGCCGTAGCCTATAGCCTACTCATCTGAACGAATAGCTCAGCAGTCTATCAAATGCCGGAAAGGCATATGTATTTACTTAGGTTATACCTGGCATAGAACAACTGGTAAAAGTGATGCCAACCGGATACAGTAGAGAATAATTCACCCCGAGTCATACTGTAGGCCTATAGCTGACAAATTATTTTGACATTAACTAAATTCATAGGCTAGGCCTACTGTATATTCTACTAGGCTATTGTGAATAAATGAATGATTGTGTGTTGTGCCATAGCCAAAGAAGAAATCTTCTGAGGAATCAAGGGCTGAATGTAGCTCCATCATGAGGACCTCAACGATTGATGCAGGTTAGTCTAAATCAAACTCAGACGTGCTAAATAGCCTAATGTCAATATAATAGTAAAAAATAATGCTTAATGGTCAGAACAATGTGGTTATTGTGCCTCATCCCATTTAAAACTTTTCCATTCAACTTATAACTGTAGTGATATTTTCAGATTTGGATCATATGAATCTTTCTCCCATGATACGCCACCTTGTGGAAAACATGACGGAAGAGTAAGAGACTCTAACACTACTACTCCTACAACTAATAACAAGATTCATCAACAACAACAGGGTGATATTATGGTGGTGGTTGTTAGGGTTTTGCTATTATGTTCTAAATGTCTTTTCCCTTTTTCAGGCATTGGAGAATCGTCCGTGAGGCTCTATGTGTGCCTGTGAGCTCAATTTCATTCTCATAATAGCATTGATATAGACTATTTCTCGTCAATCATAAAGTGTAGAGAATAAAAATTCTATAATAATCTTTGTTTTAATATTCTTCTCTGATGAAAAAACGTATCATCTGATTTATTTTACAGAGGACCAGGGAAGAAGTTTACCAGCTTTGTGCCGGCATAGTAGTGAAAGTGGTCCGGACGGCTCATTATTACCTAATCCCAGCCCTCAGTGAAGTTCTGGCTGTTCCTGCAGCACATGTCATTCTATATGGAACGAAAAGGTCAGGGTAACACCTATTTCTGCAACAATATGAATGAATGTTATATTATGCACATTGGCTGTAAATGTTCTATTTGGATGTAATTATTTCGTACTCACCAAGATTTTGATTAGTGACTAATTGTGCATTTTATTGTAACTGAAGTAGCGCTTTTTGAGCGCAAATTGATCTTAAGTAGCATCGTTATAGGGCATTCATTGTTTTCTCTCATTGATTTTAGTTCAGCTTTGCCGACTGTAAATTGTTAGTCTGGTATCTACACGTGGTCATTATGTCTCGTAACAGGTTTGGCACTTCAGAGGCCAAGAATGCTGAAGAGTCATGTCTGGGAGAAGGACCTCAGAGAATTACCTATGAAAGGCCCTTGGCAGCTGCCAAGATGGAAGTAGATGGGATTTTGCAGGAGCCTGTCAGGATAGTCAGTGGTTTGCCGTCAGCTGTGCCTGCGTTAGTGAAGGAACCCAAGTCTGAAGCCTCAGGACTTTCCAGCTCTATCCCGCTGCTCAACCAGCTGACTGATGCCGAATTTCAAAATAGGGCAACAAATCGAGTCAGTGAGATTTTGCTCAGAAATCTTGAGAACGATTCCTGCCCTGAATTACCAGCTGTCATGTCTGTTGAAGATCACGATGATGATGAAGAAGAGGATGATGATGAGCCAAATGCCCAATTGGAAAGTCAGGCAAAACACTTTCTAGCCTTTATTGACCCTCTGTCATTGGCATTTGCAGATGATCTAGTTGGTGAAATCATGGAATCCATGAACGAGACTGTCTCCAGTCAAGATTATCATGTGGCAGCATTTGATGTTGTCGAATACATTACTGAGGGGATGAAGGATCTTGTGGAGACAGCGCGAGGCATAGGAGCTGTTTCTGTCAAAAAGATCTGCGCAACATCTCAAAGAATGTTCAGTGCCATTAAGAATGTTGTGGGAAACTTGTTTTCTAAATCTGCCTACTCTGACAGAAAAGAGGAAACAACAATGGCATATGCCAGAAATGTCATTTGCGACGTGATTATCTCCATGCAGAGTGACCTTCGAGATTTCAAGAGTGCAGAAAATGTAGAGCAAGCAGCTCTGATTCATAAGATCCTTGGTGCCATGTTGAATGAAGTGCAAATGATTGACATCAAAATAGGCAAGGATAGGCCACAAAGCCATCGACTGCCGTCACCCTCTTCTGCTGACTCAGAAGTAAATGACCAGAACAGACTCCGTGACACTCCTGATTCCCCTGAGGTACCTATCAAAGGGATTTCCCCTGTTCTCGTGTGTTCCAATATTGGAATGAAGGACTCGTCATTGTCTAGTAAATGTTCACACGAGACCATCACTCATGTGGTAGACACCATCTTCGAATCGGGGAAACGTGTTCACATCACTAGAAGACTGGACGAATTAATGTCAGACACCAAAATGATGGAGTATTCTCATAATATTGCAGGTGAAGTACAGAAGCTCCTTAAAAATTATCATGGTGTCCAGACTATATCTGTGCCAGTGGGGAAGAGTCTCTCAGACTCCGTCCTGTACAAGTTGCGACCAAGAGCCGTAGGAAAGAATGAAATTCCATCAGGTTTCATTTACGGTTATGTAGAGGAGGCTGTAAAGCGACTTGTCCTGTCATTTTTATTCCCCTCAATCTCTTCATCAACGTCTGAGGAGTTTGGGAGCACAGTGGATGTATTCACGCAAGTGATGACACAAGTAGTCATGGAGACACTTTCCACACAGTCACAGGATAACATAGCTTCCTCACGTAACAGCACTGATGACATCAAGGAATTGGTCAAGGATGATCAGAAACTGTCAGACAAACAGGCACAGGACACCAAAACGCCATCTTTCACTAGTAGCTCAGACAATGTGCTCCCACACATTTTTGATGAACATGGTGAAAGAGGTACCTCTTTGTCTCACTTAAGTCTCTTAGAGTCCAATAACTATGCCTCCTTGGTGTCTATGCTGGTCATCCAACTTCTGAAGAAGATTAATAGTTTACACCAGAATGTTGCCCTGAAGTCACAAAATCCATCTTTGACATCTTCACTGGTAGAAAAACTGACAAACACAATTGTAAAGACATGTAGCCCCCCGAGCACACCAGCATCTGCATGTCTACCACCAAGTCAAACTGCAATTGGACCTCAGAAAAAAAGAGAGGAAAAGACAAGGAACAACATGTTTCCCTTTCGGCTGAAGATGCCGACATTCAACTGGAAGGTAGAGTATCATGCTTATCATTTAGTTCATATAGGTCATGAGGTGTTGTACTGCACAGTAAAGCATACATTGCAATACCTAGTTGTAGGGTATAACTTTTAGTTTCTATAAATGTTCTTCAGAAATCAAGGAGAGGAGAACTCAGTGACTGCAAGGATTCTCCTGTTGCAAAGACAAGTAAGTTCTTGTTGGTATTTAAACCTGATTTCCCTGCTGTAACTTACAGTTTGAATAGATAGGATACTGTATACAAACTACATTTTGTTTGCCACAGGTTCGTCTAGAGTTCAGGCAAATGCATCCTTGTCTGAGTTGAGAGAGTCTCCTGTGTCTGCTGGTCCACTGGAGGTGCCACTGGAGGAAGCGACCGTGGGGTGCTGTTTCTTCAGGATCCCCAAGTTCAAGCTCTCCTTCAAGGTGGAGTTCAGTTCATGCTAACACATGTATTGAGTTTAACCATGCTTATCTCATAGATTAGTGACTGAAGGACAAAATTGATTCAACATGATCTGTGAGTATGCACATGAAATATCTCATCATCAGTGTTTGAATTTGAAATAATTAATCTCTTTCTAATTTTATCAGAAATTAATGAGAGGTGCTAAAGTTGCACATTGTGACTATGTCAACTCAAGTGAAGAAACCAACAATGTGCCAGGTAATAAAAACAACAACAACAAAAAAATAGATACAAACATTGACCATTCAGTCATTGAAACTATTCTGAAATGTCTTTGACATATTCTTCCAGGCTGTGCAACATCCTCTCATGAGATTCAGCTTGAAAAGACCACTGCTGAGCTCACTGCCTCTGAGGGTCCAACCAAACCAGAAGAGACTGTATCAGGGCTTGCCAACGCATCCTCTCGAGATGTGACCTCCTCACTTGAATCAACTACACCATCAGATTATCTTTTCTACACCTAAATCCGGCTATTTTCATTGACCAAATACTTTATTTTCATTGAACTTGTCAAAGTCAAATTAAATATGCATTCAATGAAATAATGACATTTGTATTTACTGTAATGGAAATAACATAAAATGACTGATTCACTGACCCCTGGTGGATGTAAAAGTGTTATGTGTTCTGTTAGAATTAAATCTAAATTGGGTAATGGTCTAGAATGGTGTAAATAGAGTTTTTATCATGTGGTTGGTTCCACCACTAATTAGACTCAATAACACTGCAAAAACAAAAATGGAGATGATGAAGAAAGCTAAACATCAGGTCATTATCTGGTCCCAAACTCAAATGTGATTCTTGAAAAAGTCTTTGAGAGGAGCTTTAAAATTATTTCAAATTACATTAACAAATTTGACCAATATCACAAATATTAGGTAGACTACACTTCATTTCCTCACCATGAAAACAGCAACAAAAAAAACAATGCTAAAAAAAAGTATTAATGAATGTTTTCTATGAAAATTATGTTAATCAACATGAATTGTTATTCTTGTGAATCAAAAATAAATATTATTATAAACTAAAATGATACTCCTCGTACAGTATGTGTAGTACCCATGTCAGTGGAAGGTATGTCCTGAGGAGCACAGAAATTGTTGAATTGTAATGCATCAAATCACAAGGTCAGAAAGAGAGATAAAAGAACTATATTGTCGATCTGAGAGGTCCCGGGTTTTACTGTAAGTGGCTCCCAATTAGGCCACCAATTAGCCACGACACCACAAACCTAGAGCTCGCCCTGCTGGCACAGACAAACACAGAACAGCAGCCAACAGATTTACACAGATTGACCAAGAGGGCCAGGGACGAACCCAACACGGGAAAGCTGGATCGTCACAATTCACATTTTAAAGGCGTCCCTATTGTATCCGAATTCAGGCTGTAAGAGTGAAGTGCATTATATGGGTTACCTACCAATATCACGTGGGTACCTATGCGATACAGTAGGCCTATTTGTATCTGTGACAGAGAATGTAATGACTTTCTGATGAACCAACAGTAGAAATATGGCATCGAGATAGTCAGTCAATCACTGAAGTGGGTGACGGCCTAATACCAACACCTACTTTGAAATGGGGAGGGGAGGGGAGGCAGGGCCCATAGTGTGCACAAAGGACCGGTTTGCCTGTGCAATTCAGTCGCTTGAGTCCCCATTAATATATTGTTATTTCTATAATGGGCAGGCATGGATGCTCACACTAATACGTTCCATTACCTTGATATCATATTAGATGCTGAATACAGAGAAGGGCACACTGATTCAGAGAATGAATGCTAGTGTGTGGCCCAATATGGCTCATAGGGTTAGGGACCAGGTGAGTATTTTCCAACGCTTAAAACAAAATGAATTGTTTTCCTAATCAATTCTACTCAAACTTTACTGTCCCTGATCTGAGCTAGGCCTATGTGATCTCAGACACCTGGCGGCCTTTGGTTAGGTTGATAGAAGGAGACCAGTGAGATCCTCTGTAATCTGGTAAAAAGACACTATAAATAGGCTGTAAACGCATGAAATAAATTTCACCTACTGTAGGCTACTTGACGACAAGGCTACTCTTGCGCGTAATCAAATGACTGAAAGGCTACGATTAGCAACATTGTGCTCAAACTTGTACATCGTGTCATAGCATGCTGCCTCGAGTGCCATGTTTTATTTTGTTTTATTTATTTATTTATTTTGACCTAATCTGGTGTGATTAAGAACGATTTTGTGAAGATTGGAAATGTAAAGCAAGCACGGGGCAGGTCAGGCCATTGTGACGCACAGGATATCAGAAGTTGTACCGCGTCATAATATAGGTGTTTTCATGGTGATGTTTCAAGTTCTCTCTTTCGAACAAAACTGAACCAAAACTTGATTGAGCACGGCGACTTTGCTGGGTTTTGTATGCTTACTTATTTTAAAAGACTGAAATTATATGTGCAGGCTTCTGTCTTCCCGACTTCGCAATGTCGGAAGGAAACGAGGTAAATTAAGTAATTATTTGAGTCAAATGTATCTGTTACACAGGTGAGGTAGGCTATTCACTGTACTATTGTAGAATTAATTAAATCTTTGACGTTATGCCGTAGCCTATAGCCTAGGCCTACTCATCTGAACGAATAGCTCAGCAGTCTATCAAATGCCGGAAAGGCATAGTATTTACTTAGGTTATAATATCCTGGCATAGAACAACTGGTAAAAGCGATGCCAACCGGATACAGTAGAGAATAATTCACCCCGAGTCATAGGCCTATGGCTGACAAGTTATTTTGACATTAACTAAATTCATAGGCTAGGCCTACTGTGTATTCTACTAGGCTATTGTGAATAAATGAATGATTGTGTGTTGTGCCATAGCCAAAGAAGAAATCTTCTGAGGAATCAAGGGCTGAATGTAGCTCCATCATGAGGACCTCAACGATTGATGCAGGTTAGTCTAAATCAAATTCAGACGTGCTAAATAGCCTAATGTCAATATAATAGTAAAAAATAATGCTTAATGGTCAGAAAAATGTGGTTATTGTCATACAATTAGCACAAGTGCTTCATCCCATTTAAACCTTTTCCATTCAACTTATAACTGTAGTGATATTTTCAGATTTGGATCATATGAATCTTTCTCCCATGATACGCCACCTTGTGGAAAACATGACGGAAGAGTAAGAGACTCTAACACTACTACTCCTACTACTAATAACAAGACTCATCAACATCAACAGGGTGATATTATGGTGGTGGTTGTTAGGGTTTTGCTATATGTTCTAAATGTCTTTTCCCTTTGGCATTGGAGAATCGTCCGTGAGGCTCTATGTGTGCCTGTGAGCTCAATTTCATTCTCATAATAGCATTGATATAGACTATTTCTCGTCAATCATAAAGTGTAGAGAATAAAAATTCTATAATAATCTTTGTTTTAATATTCTTCTCTGATGAAAAAACGTATCATCTGATTTTTTTTACAGAGGACCAGGGAAGAAGTTTACCAGCTTTGTGCCGGCATAGTAGTGAAAGTGGTCCGGACGGCTCATTATTACCTAATCCCAGCCCTCGGTGAAGTTCTGGCTGTTCCTGCTGCACATGTCATTCTATATGGAACGAAAAGGTCAGGGTAACACCTATTTCTGCAACAATATGAATGAATGTTATATTATGCACATTGGCTGTAAATGTTCTATTTGGATGTAATTATTTCGTACTCACCAAGATTTTGATTAGTGAGTAATTGTGCATTTTATTGTAACTGAAGTAGCGCTTTTTGAGCGCAAATTGATCTTAAGTAGCATCGTTATAGGGCATTCATTGTTTTCTCTCATTGATTTTAGTTCAGCTTTGCCGACTGTAAATTGTTAGTCTGGTATCTACACGTGGTCATTATGTCTCGTAACAGGTTTGGCACTTCAGAGGCCAAGAATGCTGAAGAGTCATGTCTGGGAGAAGGACCTCAGAGAATTACCTATGAAAGGCCCTTGGCAGCTGCCAAGATGGAAGTAGATGGGATTTTGCAGGAGCCTGTCAGGATAGTCAGTGGTTTGCCGTCAGCTGTGCCTGCGTTAGTGAAGGAACCCAAGTCTGAAGCCTCAGGACTTTCCAGCTCTATCCCGCTGCTCAACCAGCTGACTGATGCCGAATTTCAAAATAGGGCAACAAATCGAGTCAGTGAGATTTTGCTCAGAAATCTTGAGAACGATTCCTGCCCTGAATTACCAGCTGGCATGTCTGTTGAAGATCACGATGATGATGAAGAAGAGGATGATGATGAGCCAAATGCCCAATTGGAAAGTCAGGCAAAACACTTTCTAGCCTTTATTGACCCTCTGTCATTGGCATTTGCAGATGATCTAGTTGGTGAAATCATGGAATCCATGAACGAGACTGTCTCCAGTCAAGATTATCATGTGGCAGCATTTGATGTTGTCGAATACATTACTGAGGGGATGAAGGATCTTGTGGAGACAGCGCGAGGCATAGGAGCTGTTTCTGTCAAAAAGATCTGCGCAACATCTCAAAGAATGTTCAGTGCCATTAAGAATGTCGTGGGAAACTTGTTTTCTAAATCTGCCTACTCTGACAGAAAAGAGGAAACAACAATGGCATATGCCAGAAATGTCATTTGCGACGTGATTATCTCCATGCAGAGTGACCTTCGAGATTTCAAGAGTGCAGAAAATGTAGAGCAAGCAGCTCTGATTCATAAGATCCTTGGTGCGATGTTGAATGAAGTGCAAATGATTGACATCAAAATAGGCAAGGATAGGCCACAAAGCCATCGACTGCTGTCACCCTCTTCTGCTGACTCAGAAGTAAATGACCAAAACAGACTCCGTGACACTCCTGATTCCCCTGAGGTACCTATCAAAGGGATTTCCCCTGTTTTCGTGTGCTCCAATATTGGAATGAAGGACTCGTCATTGTCTAGTAAAAGTTCACACGAGACCATCACTCATGTGGTAGACACCATCTTCGAATCGGGGAAACGTGTTCACATCACTAGAAGACTGGAAGAATTAATGTCAGACACCAAAATGATGGAGTATTCTCATAATATTGCAGGTGAAGTACAGAAGCTCCTTAAAAGTTATCATGGTGTGCAGACTTTATCTGTGCCAGTGGGGAAGAGTCTCTCAGACTCCGTCCTGTACAAGTTGCGACCAAGAGCCGTAGGAAAGAATGAAATTCCATCAGGTTTCATTTACGGTTATGTAGAGGAGGCTGTGAAGCGACTTGTCCTGTCATCTTTATTCCCCTCAATCTCTTCATCAACGTCTGAGGAGTTTGGGAGCACAGTGGATGTATTCACGCAAGTGATGACACAAGTAGTCATGGAGACACTTTCCACACAGTCACAGGATAACGTAGCTTCCTCACGTAACAGTACTGATGACATCAAGGAATTGATCAAGGATTATCAGAAACTGTCAGACAAACAGGCACAGGACACCAAAACGCCATCTTTCACTAGTAGCTCAGACAATGTGCTCCCACACATTTTTGATGAACATGGTGAAAGAGGTACCTCTTTGTCTCACTTACGTCTCTTAGAGTCCAATAACTATGCCTCCTTGGTGTCTATGCTGGTCATCCAACTTCTGAAGAAGATTAATAGTTTACACCAGAATGTTGACCAGAACACACTTCCAGACAATGTTCTGGATATGTCCAATCAAGGTCAAGGTCAAGGTCAAGGTTAAGTTTATTGCCATATAGTGAAGATACACAATAGGAATGTTTTACAGCCAATTCACGTATGCATATGGTTGACAGCAACAGACATATAATAGACATAGACATGACAATAATGACAATAGAAGCTGAGGTATTAATGTTGAAAGTGCTGATGATATGCAGGCAGAGAGCAGTTAAGTAAAGTAAAGTGCAGTGGACAACAGTAAAGGTGCAAAACAGTGCGTCAGTGCATTCAGTCCTAGAGAGAGTTCGAACTGTGATTGAAAAGCCTGGCAGCTGTAGGGAAGAAGCTCAGGCGATGCCTGGACTTCACTGCTCTCGGGAGCCGTAGCCTTCTCCCAGAGGGGAGCATTTGGAAGAGGGCGGAGCCTGGATGTAAAGGGTCCTCCATGATCTTTTTTGCCCTTTTCAATGCCCTGGTGTTGTGGAGTAACTCCAGGCTGGGTAGGGTGGTGCCAATCACCCTCTCAGCTGTGCGGATCACACGCTGCAGTTTAGCCTTGTCCTTGGCTACTGCAGCAGGGAACCATGTGATGATGGACTGTGTGATGATGGATTCGATGATGGTTGTGTAGAACTGGGTTAGTATTGACTTGGGCAACCTGAATTTCTTTAGCTGTCGCAAGAAGAACAGCCGCTTATGTGCCTTTTTCAGAAGGGCCAAGGTGTTAAGGCCCCACTTCAGGTCACGGGAGATGGTTAGCCCTAGGAAGCGGCAGTGTTCTGCAGTGGCCACTGGGGTGTTCCCCAGCATGAGGGGTGGGGGCGGGGCTGCGCTTCTCCTGAAGTCCACCACCATCTCCACTGTTTTTAGGGCATTCAGCTCCAGATTGTTCAGGCTACACCAGCTTTGCAGCCGCTCAATCTCCCTCCTGTAGGCAGACTCATCCCCCCTGGATATAAGACCCACCAGGGTGGTGTCGTCTGCAAATTTCAGGAGCTTGACTGATGGGTCAAGAGAGGTGCAGCTGTTGGTGTAGAGGGTGAAGAGGGCGGGGGAGAGGACACAGCCCTGAGGAGAGCCCGTACTGGTGGACCTGGAGCTAGAGATGCAAGACCCCAGCTTCACCCGCTGGGTCCTGTTGGTGAGGAAGTCGGTTATCCACTTGCATGTGGAGACCGGAACCCGCAGCTGGGATAGCTGGCGCTCCAGGATGTGAGGCAGGATTGTATTAAAAGCCGAGCTGAAGTCCACAAACAGGATCCTGGCATAGGTCGCTGCAGTGTCCAGGTGTTGTAAGATGTAATGCAGAGCCATATTCACAGCATCCTCTGTGGATCTGTTGGCTCTGTAGGCGAACTGCAGGGGATCCAGTGCAGGATCCGTGATGGACTTCAGGTGAGCCAGGACGAGGCGCTCCATCACCTTCATGGCCACTGAGGTCAGAGCGACGGGTCTGTAGTCATTCAGACCCGATACTTTGGCCTTCTTGGGGATGGGGATGATGGTCGCAGCCTTGAAGCATGCTGGAATGCGCTCCAGCTCCAGGGAGGTGTTGTAGATGTGAGTGAACACCGGGGCTAGCTGGTCCGCGCAATGCTTCAGGGCTGATGGTGATACAGAGTCCGGGCCCGGGGCTTTTCTGGGGTTCTGTCTCCTGAACAGGCGTCTCACCTGCTCCTCGGTGACAGAGAAGGGGGCGGGGTTGTGAGTGGTGGTGGGGGACTGGGGGGGGGACTCTACCTCGAACCTGCAGTAGAACTCGTTGAGCTCGTTGGCAAGGGGGAGGCTGTCAGGCGTCGGTGGAGGCTTGGGTCTGTAGTTTGTTATTTTCTTCAGGCCTTTCCAGACGGAGGAGGGGTTGCCTTGAGACAGCTGTTGCTGTAGCTTCTCTGCGTACCGGTGTTTAGCCTCCTTCACTGCCTTAGTGAATCTGTACTTGGCCTGCTTGAACAGATGACAGCTCCCACTACGCCTGGCCGCCTCCTTCTCCTTCCTTAACTGCTTGAGCTGGGGGGAGAACCAGGGCTTGTCGTTGTTGTAGGTCTTCCTGGAGCGGAGAGGCACACAAACCTCCTCACAGAAGCCGATGAATGATGTTACGGTGTCAGTGTATTCATCTTGGTTGTTGTTAGCTTCTGGCCCTGCCCACTCAAAGGCCTGGTCGCAGCCAGCCCACTCCAGGCAGGCGCGGAGATGCTCCTGTTCCTCACCGGACCACACTCTGAACTGGCTCACTACAGGTTTCGAGAGTTTTAATTTCTGCCTATAGCGGGGTATCAGGTGGATGAGGTCATGGTCGCTATTTCCCAGTGCAGCACGCTGGACAGAGTGATAGGCCTGCCGGATAGTACAGTAGCAGTGGTCAAGAATATTGTCTCCCCGGGTGGTGCATGTGACTTGTTGCCTGAACCTAGGGAGCGCCCGGCTGAGATTTGCTTTGTTGAAGTCGCCCACAACTATGACAAAACTATCCGGGTGCTGGCGTTCCACACTCATTACATGCTCAGCCAGTGTGTCTACCGCTGTAGTGACGTCAGCGGACGGTGGAATGTAGACACACATGAGAGTAAATGAGCTGTACTCACGGGGGGAATAGAATGGACGGCAGAGGATACAGAGGGATTCCAACTCGGTAGAACAATGCCGGCTGATCACTGTAACATCACGACTCCATCGGTTGTTGACGAAGAGCAATAGTCCTCCACCCCTCGACTTGTTCACTGCCGCAAAGTCTCTGTCTGCCCGAAACGAGGAGAAGCCTTCCAACTCCACAGCCTCGTCAGGTGTAGCTGGTGACAGATGGGTCTCCACGAACGCAAACACAGCTGATGAGCGAAAGTCGTTGCTTCGTGCAACAAGGCACTGGAGTTCATCCATTTTATTGCAGATGGAGTTCCAATGACTTGATTGGGGACATTCTGAATGAGCTGAATAAAACTTTTGGCATCAGAAGTGATGGACATCATCCACAGGAAGTGAATATTCACCACATTTTCAGAGTAGTTTACAAGGAGCTCACTCAGGACTTTGGGTCTGAAAACATGCTCTGTTCTGCCCTGAAGTCACAAAATCCATCTTTGACATCTTCACTGGTAGAACAACTGACAAAGGCAATTGCATCTGCATGTCTACCACCAAGTCAAACTGCAATTGGACCTCAGAAAAAAAGAGAGGAAAAGACCAGGAACAACTTGTTTCCCTTTCGGCTGAAGATGCCGACATTCAACTGGAAGGTAGAGTATCATGCTTATCATTTAGTTCATATAGGTCATGAGGTGTTGTACTGCACAGTAAAGCATACATTGCAATACCTAGTTGTAGGGTATAACTTTTAGTTTCTATAAATGTTCTTCAGAAATCAAGGAGAGGAGAAGTCAGTGAATGCAAGGATTCTGCTGTTGCAAAGACAAGTAAGTTCTTGTTGGTATTTAAACCTGATCTCCCTGCTGTAACTTACAGTTTGAATAGATAGGATACTGTATATAAACTAAATTTTGTTTGTCACAGGTTCATCTAAAGTTCAGGCAAATGCATCCTTGTCTGAGTTGAGAGAGTCTCCTGTGTCTGCTGGTCCACTGGAGTTGCCACTGGAGGAAGCGACAGTGGGGTGCTGTTTCTTCAGGATCCCTAAGGTCAAGCTCTCCTTCAAGGTGGAGTTCAGTTCATGCTAACACATGTTAATATTGAGTTTAACCATGCTTATCTCATAGATTAGTGACTGAAGGACAAAACTGATTCAACATGATCTGTGAGTATGCACATGAAATGTCTCATCATCAGTATTTGAATTTGAAATAATTAGTCTCTTTCTAATTTTATCAGAAATTAATGAGGGGTGCTAAAGTTGCACATTGTGACTATGTCAACTCAACTGAAGAAAACAGCAATGTGCCAGGTAATAAAAACAACAACAAAAAATAGATACAAACATTGAACATTCAGTCATTGAAACTATTCTGAAATGTCTTTGACATATTCTTCCAGGCTGTGCAACATCCTCTCATGAGATTCAGCTTGAAAAGACCACTGCTGAGCTCACTGCCTCTGAGGGTCCAACCAGGGCTTGCCAACGCATCCTCTCTTGAGATGTGACCTTCTCACTTGAATCAACTACACCATCAGATTATCTTTTCTACACCTAAATCCGGCTATTTTCATTGACCAAATACTTTATTTTCATTGAACTTGTCAAAGTCAAATTAAATATGCATTCAATGAAATAATGACGTTTGTATTTACTGTAATGGAAATAACATAAAATGACTGATTCACTGACCCCTGGTGGATGTAAAAGTGTTATGTGTTCTGTTAGAATTAAATCTAAATTGGGTAATGGTCTAGAATGGTGTAAGTAGAGTTGTTATCATGTGGTTGGTTCCACCACTAATTAGACTCAATAACACTGCAAAAACAAAAATGGAGATGATGAAGAAAGCTAAACATCAGGTCATTATCTGGTCCCAAACTCAAATGTGATTCTTGAAAAAGACTTTGAGAGGAGCTTTAAAATTATTTCAAATTACATTAACAAATTTGACCAATATCACAAATATTAGGTAGACTACACTGCATTTCCTCACCATGAAAACAGCAAAAGAAATGCTAAAAAGTATTAATTATTGTTTTCTATGAAAATTATGTTAATCAACATAAATTGTTATTATTGTGAATCAAAAATAAATATTATTATAAACTAAAATTATATTCCTCATATGTGTTAGTAGTACCCATGTCAGTGGAAGGTATGTCCTGAGGAGCACAGACATTTTTGAATTGTAATGCATCAAATTACAAGGTCAGAAAGAGAGATAAAAGAACTATATTGTCGATCTGAGAGGTCCCGGGTTTTACTGTAAGTGGCTCCCAATTAGGCCACCAATTAGCCACATCACCACAAACCTAGAGCTCCCCCTGCTGGCACAGACAAACACAGAACAGCAGCCAACAGATTTACACAGATTGACCAAGAGGGCCAGGAACGAACCCAACACGGGAAAGCTGGATCGTCACAATTCACATTTTACAAGGCGACCCTTTTTTTTTTATCCGAATTCAGGCTGTAGGAGTGAAGTGCATAATATGGGTGACCTACCAATATCACGTGGGTACCTATGCAATACAGTAGGCCTATTTGTATCTGTGACAGAGAATGTAATGACTTTCTGATGAACCAACAGTAGAAATATGGCATAGAGATGGTCAGTCAATCACTGAAGTGGGTGACGGCCTAATACCAACACCTACTTTGAAATGGGGAGGGGAGGGGAGGCAGGGCCCATTGTGTGCACAAAGGACCGGTTTGCCAGTGCAATTCAGTCGCTTGAGTCCCCATTAATATATTGTTATTTCTATAATGGGCAGGCATGGATGCTCGAACTATACGTTCCATTACCTTGATATCATATTAGATGCTGAATACAGAGGACACACTGATTCAGAGGATGAATGGTAGTGTGTGGCCCAATATGGCTCATAGGGTTAGGGACCAGGTGAGTACTTTCCAACGCTTAAAACAAAATGAATTGTTTTCCTAATCAATTCTACTCAAACTTTACTTTGATAGAAGGAGACCAGTGAGATCCTCTGTAATCTGGTAAAAAGACACTATAAATAGGCTGTAAACGCATGAAATAAATTTCACCTAGGCTACTTGACGACAAGGCTACTCTTGCGCGTAATCAAATGACTGAAAGGCTACGATTAGCAACATTGTGCTCAAACTTGTACATCGTGTCATACAGTAGCATGCTGCCTCGAGTGCCATGTTTTATTTTGTTTTATTTATTTATTTATTTTTTTACCTATAATCTGGTTTGAGAACGACTTTGTGAAGATTGGAAATGTAAAGCAAGCACGGGGCAGGTCAGGCCATTGTGACGCACAGGATATCAGAAGTTGTAGCCTACCGCGTCATAATATAGGTGTTTTCATGGTGATATTTCAAGTTCTCTCTGTCGGACAAAACTGAACCAAAACTTGATTGAGCACGGCGACTTTGCTGGGTTTTGTATGCTGACTTATTTTAAAAGACTGAAATTATATTTGCAGGCTTCTGTCTTCCCGACTTCGCAATGTCGGAAGGAAACGAGGTAAATTAAGTAATTATTTGAGTCAAATGTATCTGTTACAGAGGTGAGGTAGGCTATTCACTGTAGGCCTAGCCTACTGTAGAATTAATTAAATCTTTGACGTTATGCCGTAGCCTATAGCCTACTCATCTGAACGAATAGCTCAGGAGTCTATCAAATGCCGGAAAGTCATGTATTTACTTAGGTTATAATATCCTGGCATAGAACAACTGGTAAAAGCGATGCCAACCGGATACAGTAGAGAATAATTCACCCCGAGTCATAGGCCTATGGCTGACAAGTTATTTTGACATTAACTAAATTCATAGGCTAGGCCTACTGTATATTCTACTAGGCTATTGTGAATAAATGAATGATTGTGTGTTGTGCCATAGCCAAAGAAGAAATCTTCTGAGGAATCAAGGGCTGAATGTAGCTCCACCATGAGGACCTCAACGATTGATGCAGGTTAGTCTAAATTAAATTCAGACGTGCTAAATAGCCTAATGTCAATATAATAGTAAAAAATAATGCTTAATGGTCAGAAAAATGTGGTTATTGTCATACAATTAGCACAAGTGCCTCATCCCATTTAAAACGTTTCCATTCAACTTATAACTGTAGTGATATTTTCAGATTTGGATCATATGAATCTTTCTCCCATGATACGCCACCTTGTGGAAAACATGACGGAAGAGTAAGAGACTAACACTACTACTACTCCTACTACTAATAACAAGACTCATCAACAACAACAGGGTGATATTATGGTGGTGGTTGTTAGGGTTTTGCTATATGTTCTAAATGTCTTTTCCCTTTTTCAGGCATTGGAGAATCGTCCGTGAGGCTCTATGTGTGCCTGTGAGCTCAATTTCATTCTCATAATAGCATTGATATAGACTATTTCTCGTCAATCATAAAGTGTAGAGAAAAAAAATTCTACAATATTCTTTGTTTTAATATTCTTCTCTGATGTGATGAAAAAACGTATCATCTGATTTCATTTACAGAGGACCAGGGAAGAAGTTTGCCAGCTTTGTGCCGGCATAGTAGTGAAAGTGGTCCGGACGGCTCATTATTACCTAATCCCAGCCCTCAGTGAAGTTCTGGCTGTTCCTGCTGCACATGTCATTCTATATGGAACGAAAAGGTCAGGGTAACACCTATTTCTGCAACAATATGAATGAATGTTATATTATGCACATTGGCTGTAAATGTTCTATTTGGATGTAATTATTTCATACTCACCAAGATTTTGATTTGTGACTAATTGTGCATTTTATTGTAACTGAAGTAGCGCTTTTTGACCGCAAATTGAGCTTAAGTAGCATCGTTATAGGGCATTCATTGTTTTCCCTCATTGATTTTAGTTCAGCTTTGCCGACTGTAAATTGTTAGTCTGGTATCTACACGTGGTCATTATGTCTCGTAACAGGTTTGGCACTTCAGAGGCCAAGAATGCTGAAGAGTCATGTCTGGGAGAAGGACCTCAGAGAATTACCTATGAAAGGCCCTTGGCAGCTGCCAAGATGGAAGTAGATGGGATTTTGCAGGAGCCTGTCAGGATAGTCAGTGGTTTGCCGTCAGCTGTGCCTGCGTTAGTGAAGGAACCCAAGTCTGAAGCCTCAGGACTTTCCAGCTCTATCCCGCTGCTCAACCAGCTGACTGATGGCGAATTTCAAAATAGGGCAACAAATCGAGTCAGTGAGATTTTGCTCAGAAATCTTGAGAACGATTCCTGCCCTGAATTACCAGC
The DNA here is from genome assembly GCF_963854185.1 of Sardina pilchardus. Taxonomy (NCBI): domain Eukaryota; kingdom Metazoa; phylum Chordata; class Actinopteri; order Clupeiformes; family Clupeidae; genus Sardina; species Sardina pilchardus. The sequence goes on from NC_084998.1 coordinate 25,055,897, forward strand.
TGGCATGTCTGTTGAAGATCACGATGATGATGAAGAAGAGGATGATGATGAGCCAAATGCCCGAGTGGAAAGTCAGGCAAAACACTTTCTAGCCTTTATTGACCCTCTGTCATTGGCTTTTGCAGATGATCTAGTTGGTGAAATCATGGAATCCATGAACGAGACTGTCTCCAGTCAAGATTATCATGTGGCAGCATTTGATGTTGTCGAATACATTACTGAGGGGATGAAGGATCTTGTGGAGACAGCACGAGGCATAGGAGCTGTTTCTGTCAAAAAGATCTGCGCAACATCTCAAAGAATGTTCAGTGCCATTAAGAATGTTGTGGGAAACTTGTTTTCTAAATCTGCCTACTCTGACAGAAAAGAGGAAACAACAATGGCATACGCCAGAAATGTCATTTGCGATGTGATTATCTCCATGCAGAGTGACCTTCGAGATTTTGAGAGTGCAGAAAATGTAGAGCAAGCAGCTCTGATTCATAAGATCCTTGGTGCGATGTTGAATGAAGTGCAAATGATTGACATCAAAATAGGCAAGGATAGGCCACAAAGCCATCGACTGCCGTCACCCTCTTCTGCTGACTCAGAAGTAAATGACCAAAACAGACTCCGTGACACTCCTGATTCCCCTGAGGTACCTATCAAAGGGATTTCCCCTGTTTTCGTGTGCTCCAATATTGGAATGAAGGACTCGTCATTGTCTAGTAAAAGTTCACACGAGACCATCACTCATGTGGTAGACACCATCTTCGAATCGGGGAAACGTGTTCACATCACTAGAAGACTGGAAGAATTAATGTCAGACACCAAAATGATGGAGTATTCTCATAATATTGCAGGTGAAGTACTAAAGCTCCTTAAAAGTTATCATGGTGTGCAGACTTTATCTGTGCCAGTGGGGAAGAGTCTCTCAGACTCCGTCCTGTACAAGTTGCGACCAAGAGCCGTAGGAAAGAATGAAATTCCATCAGGTTTCATTTACGGTTATGTAGAGGAGGCTGTGAAGCGACTTGTCCTGTCATCTTTATTCCCCTCAATCTCTTCATCAACGTCTGAGGAGTTTGGGAGCACAGTGGATGTATTCACGCAAGTGATGACACAAGTAGTCATGGAGACACTTTCCACACAGTCACAGGATAACGTAGCTTCCTCACGTAACAGTACTGATGACATCAAGGAATTGATCAAAGATAATCAGAAACTGTCAGACAAACAGGCACAGGACACCAAAACGCCATCTTTCACTAGTAGCTCAGACAATGTGCTCCCACACATTTTTGATGAACATGGTGAAAGAGGTACCTCTTTGTCTCACTTACGTCTCTTAGAGTCCAATAACTATGCCTCCTTGGTGTCTATGCTGGTCATCCAACTTCTGAAGAAGATTAATAGTTTACACCAGAATGTTGACCAGAACACACTTCCAGACAATGTTCTGGATATGTCCAATGACTTGATTGGGGACATTCTGAATGAACTGAATAAAACTTTTGGCATCAGAAGTGATGGACATCATCCACAGGAAGTGAATATTCACCACATTTTCAGAGTAGTTTACAAGGAGCTCACTCAGGACTTTGGGTCTGAAAACATGCTCTGTTCTGCCCTGAAGTCACAAAATCCATCTTTGACATCTTCACTGGTAGAACAACTGACAAAGGCAATTGCATCTGCATGTCTACCACCAAGTCAAACTGCAATTGGACCTCAGAAAAAAAGAGAGGAAAAGACCAGGAACAACTTGTTTCCCTTTCGGCTGAAGATGCCGACATTCAACTGGAAGGTAGAGTATCATGCTTATCATTTAGTTCATATAGGTCATGAGGTGTTGTACTGCACAGTAAAGCATACATTGCAATACCTAGTTGTAGGGTATAACTTTTAGTTTCTATAAATGTTCTTCAGAAATCAAGGAGAGGAGAAGTCAGTGAATGCAAGGATTCTGCTGTTGCAAAGACAAGTAAGTTCTTGTTGGTATTTAAACCTGATCTCCCTGCTGTAACTTACAGTTTGAATAGATAGGATACTGTATATAAACTAAATTTTGTTTGTCACAGGTTCATCTAAAGTTCAGGCAAATGCATCCTTGTCTGAGTTGAGAGAGTCTCCTGTGTCTGCTGGTCCACTGGAGGTGCCACTGGAGGAAGCGACAGTGGGGTGCTGTTTCTTCAGGATCCCTAAGTTCAAGCTCTCCTTCAAGGTGGAGTTCAGTTCATGCTAACACATGTTAATATTGAGTTTAACCATGCTTATCTCATAGATTAGTGACTGAAGGACAAAACTGATTCAACATGATCTGTGAGTATGCACATGAAATGTCTCATCATCAGTATTTGAATTTGAAATAATTAGTCTCTTTCTAATTTTATCAGAAATTAATGAGGGGTGCTAAAGTTGCACATTGTGACTATGTCAACTCAACTGAAGAAAACAGCAATGTGCCAGGTAATAAAAACAACAACAAAAAATAGATACAAACATTGAACATTCAGTCATTGAAACTATTCTGAAATGTCTTTGACATATTCTTCCAGGCTGTGCAACATCCTCTCATGAGATTCAGCTTGAAAAGACCACTGCTGAGCTCACTGCCTCTGAGGGTCCAACCAGGGCTTGCCAACGCATCCTCTCTTGAGATGTGACCTTCTCACTTGAATCAACTACACCATCAGATTATCTTTTCTACACCTAAATCCGGCTATTTTCATTGACCAAATACTTTATTAGAGTGCATGAAAATGCACTCTACTGTTATACTGTTTATTCTTATTACAGTGCATGAAAATGCACTGTACTGTTCTTCCTAGGCTTTTTATTATTATTATTCTTCTTCTAACGCACTTAATGGAGCTTCAACCGTTTAACGTAGAAACTTCAATCAAACTGCGCTGCGTAGGTCTTACTTAGGCCATGGGAGCTTTGTAATTTTCAACTTTGTAACTTTTATACTTTTTGAACTATTAATTAATTAAAATGACAATTTCCCCATAGACTTAACATTGCGATTATGACATCATAATAGGGCAATTAGAATCTTATGCCAGGTGGCCAGGCCAGCTGCAGCAGCTCTCTCTCTCTCAGGCTTTAGGCATACAATCTCTCTGAAGACTACATATCCTGTTTCCTCTGTCCACAACTGTTTCAAAATAAAAGTCCTCACTGCAATAATACACTATTAAATCATTTAACCATTGAAAATACTCAACTATTTAACTGTTCAACCATTCCAACTGTCAGTTATCATCAACTATGCCTCCAGTCAACTAAATGAAACCTCCATGTACCTAGCAACCAACATAGCAACCATTGAAATTAAGCGTTTATGACCGTTTCGATAGCAACCAACATGATTATACTGCAGTAACTTCTTGTTTCCTGATAGTGGCCACCATGGATACCCTAGCAACAAATGTTTCAAAATAAAAGTCCTCACTAGCAAGTTAGCTAGTTACCATGGTTAGCATAGTTAGCATTTTTAGCATAGTTAGCATTTTTAGCATAACTGCTAGAAATGATTAGCTAAGTTAGCTAATCAACCTGGTTAGCATGTTTAGCATAGTTAGCATTGTTAGCATAGTTAGCATTTTTAGCATAACTGCAAAAAATCATCACCTAAGTTAGCTAATCAACCTGGTTAGCATTGTTAGCAATTTTAGCATTGTTAGCATAGTTAGCATTTTTAGCATTATTGCTAGAAATCATCAGTTAAGTTAGCTAAACAACCTGGTTAGCATTGTTAGTAAAGTTAGCTTTGTTACCATAGTTAGCTTTGCTAGCATAGTTAGCATTTTTAACATAACTGCTAGAAATCATTAGCTAAGTTAGCTAATCAACCTGGTTAGCACTGTGAGCATAGTTAACATAGTTAACATTTTTACCATAACTGCATGAAATCAGTAGCTAAGTTAACAATCAACCTGGTTATCATTGTTACCAAAGTTATCATTTTAATAGGAATAGAAATCATTAGTTAAGTTAGAACTGGAATGTTTCAGCTATAAACTGTCTACCTTCACACTATCAACTCTCTGTAAACTATGCAACCACCATGTTTACCCTAGCTACACCTTAGTAACCATATCCACATTATCTATCTATTTTTGCATTTCATGCACTGGTAATTCCTTGGAATTGCATTTCTAGTTATCGATATTATTCTTCTTCCACACTTTTTGTGCGTTCAATTCAGCTTCAACCGTTCGACGTAGAGACTTCATTCAAACTGCGCTGCGTAGGTCTTACTTAGGTGACTTCAGCTATGTAAATTTCATCTTTGAAAACTTTATCGTTTATTTTATATGAATTTTTAAAAACATTTTTTCTCCCATAGACTTAACATTGGATTATGACATCACAATGAAGTCGTTAAGCAATTAGAATCTTAAGCCAGGTGTTCAAAGCCACCTGGCAGCAACTCTCTGTCTCAGGCTTTCTGGCTCTCTTAAAGAGTACATATCCTGTTCAACTGTTTCCTCTACCCACAACTGTTTCAAAATAAAAGTCCTCACCATTTTTGCATTTTCATGCACTCGTAATTTCCTTGGAATTACATCTCTAGTTTTCATTGAACTTGTCAAAGTCAAATTAAATATGCATTCAATGAAATAATGACGTTTGTATTTACTGTAATGGAAATAACATAAAATGACTGATTCACTGACCCCTGGTGGATGTAAAAGTGTTATGTGTTCTGTTAGAATTAAATCTAAATTGGGTAATGGTCTAGAATGGTGTAAGTAGAGTTGTTATCATGTGGTTGGTTCCACCACTAATTAGACTCAATAACACTGCAAAAACAAAAATGGAGATGATGAAGAAAGCTAAACATCAGGTCATTATCTGGTCCCAAACTCAAATGTGATTCTTGAAAAAGACTTTGAGAGGAGCTTTAAAATTATTTCAAATTACATTAACAAATTTGACCAATATCACAAATATTAGGTAGACTACACTGCATTTCCTCACCATGAAAACAGCAAAAGAAATGCTAAAAAGTATTAATTATTGTTTTCTATGAAAATTATGTAAATCAACATAAATTGTTATTATTGTGAATCAAAAATAAATATTATTATAAACTAAAATTATATTCCTCATATGTGTTAGTAGTACCCATGTCAGTGGAAGGTATGTCCTGAGGAGCACAGACATTTTTGAATTGTAATGCATCAAATTACAAGGTCAGAAAGAGAGATAAAAGAACTATATTGTCGATCTGAGAGGTCCCGGGTTTTACTGTAAGTGGCTCCCAATTAGGCCACCAATTAGCCACATCACCACAAACCTAGAGCTCCCCCTGCTGGCACAGACAAACACAGAACAGCAGCCAACAGATTTACACAGATTGACCAAGAGGGCCAGGGACGAACCCAACACGGGAAAGCTGGATCGTCACAATTCACATTTTACAAGGCGACCCTTTTTTTTTATCCGAATTCAGGCTGTAGGAGTGAAGTGCATAATATGGGTGACCTACCAATATCACGTGGGTACCTATGCAATACAGTAGGCCTATTTGTATCTGTGACAGAGAATGTAATGACTTTCTGATGATCCAACAGTAGAAATATGGCATAGAGATAGTCAGTCAATCACTGAAGTGGGTGACGGCCTAATACCAACACCTACTTTGAAATGGGGAGGGGAGGGGAGGCAGGGCCCATTGTGTGCACAAAGGACCGGTTTGCCAGTGCAATTCAGTCGCTTGAGTCCCCATTAATATATTGTTATTTCTATAATGGGCAGGCATGGAACTATACGTTCCATTACCTTTATATCATATTAGATGCTGAATACAGAGGACACACTGATTCAGAGGATGAATGGTAGTGTGTGGCCCAATATGGCTCATAGGGTTAGGGACCAGGTGAGTATTTTCCAACGCTTAAAACAAAATGAATTGTTTTCCTAATCAATTCTACTCAAACTTTACTTTGATAGAAGGAGACCAGTGAGATCCTCTGTAATCTGGTAAAAAGACACTATAAATAGGCTGTAAACGCATGAAATAAATTTCACCTAGGCTACTTGACGACAAGGCTACTCTTGCGCGTAATCAAATGACTGAAAGGCTACGATTAGCAACATTGTGCTCAAACTTGTACATCGTGTCATAGCATGCTGCCTCGAGTGCCATGTTTTATTTTGTTTTATTTATTTATTTATTTTTTTTACCTATAATCTGGTGTGAGAACGACTTTGTGAAGATTGGAAATGTAAAGCAAGCACGGGGCAGGTCAGGCCATTGTGACGCACAGGATATCAGAAGTTGTAGCCTACCGCGTCATAATATAGGTGTTTTCATGGTGATATTTCAAGTTCTCTCTGTCGGACAAAACTGAACCAAAACTTGATTGAGCACGGCGACTTTGCTGGGTTTGTATGCTGACTTATTTTAAAAGACTGAAATTATATTTGCAGGCTTCTGTCTTCCCGACTTCGCAATGTCGGAAGGAAACGAGGTAAATTAAGTAATTATTTGAGTCAAATGTATCTGTTACAGAGGTGAGGTAGGCTATTCACTGTAGGCCTAGCCTACTATTGTAGAATTAACTAGAAAATGTAATTCCATGGAAGGAATTACCATTGCATGTAAATGCGAAAAAGGTTGCTGACTGTGTAAAACATTGTATTAGGCCTATAGTTAAAAAGACAACTAGGCTACAGAGAAGAATAGATAGGCTAAATAACAATAACCCAATTACAATTCCACTGAAAAGTCACATTTAAAAAGTGATTTATGAAAATGCATCAAAATTGTGGATATAGGCTATTATAGAAAATAAATCTTCATTTATTAGAATTTAAAAGACTGACATGAAGTTGCCAACTTCAAAGTTGCAAGAGCTGACACTTAGTAGCCAGTGAAACGACTGGTAGGATAGCTATAGCCTTCATATCTACACTAATGCAAGTTAAAAGTAGGCCATACTAGACACCATTGGAATACAGAATAGGAATTGGAATACCTACAATCTCAAATAACGCCAATCAACGATGATGCAGCAACAGGTAGGATATCTAGCAAATGTAACGTTAGCTTACAGTAGGCCTAGGATATGTTATGTAGGCTATATTACAGGATGAGCTATGTTCTTCGAAGTGTCTCCAGGTGTGTGATTGTCCTAATAGGAATGTACAATAAGCTGTTAACAAAGGTTTTTAATTTGTGAATGATACCGAAAGCTTTAAATGATTGCCTGGTTGGCAAGTCCCCAAGCTAAAACGACTAGCTTGCTAACAAACAAACGTGAAATGATAGCAATGCAGTTTGTGCTAGAAACGACTGTGAGTAGTTTGGTTGCCGTTAGCTATACAGTGTTAAATTTACGTTGACGTTAGGTTAGATTGTCTTTAGCTGTTGATAACGTTACCGAGAGCAAACCGGTTACTGTAATGATATAAACAAATGTAAGGAGTAGCAGCTAGCCTAACAGGAGACAAGACGATTAACGTCCTGGGTTAGCACAGCAGTACAGCTTAATGAGTAGACATAACATTCAGGTTCAGCAGCCTGGCTTAGCGCAGTGGTGTGGATCCTTGATTACGGACAGCTGAGCACTGACGTAACAGAGGATTCGTTGCCGCCAAAGCTTCTCAATGTTAACTCTATGAGAGTTTTTAATTCTTTTATCGTAAATATCTTAAAAAGTATAAAGTTCACAAGTGTGAAAAATACATTCGTCAAATCTCCGTTACAAGACCTTTGTATGAGTGCTTGAATGACGTCAAACGGTTAAGTGGTTTTAGCGTCAAAAACCGTTGATTTTGGTCGGAGGAAGAATAATTATCCCGATAATAATAAAAAGAACAGGGATAACAGTACATTGCATTTACATGCAATGTAATTAAATCTTTGACGTTATGCCGTAGCCTATAGCCTACTCATCTGAACGAATAGCTCAGGAGTCTATCAAATGCCGGAAAGTCATGTATTTACTTAGGTTATAATATCCTGGCATAGAACAACTGGTAAAAGCGATGCCAACCGGATACAGTAGAGAATAATTCACCCCGAGTCATAGGCCTATGGCTGACAAGTTATTTTGACATTAACTAAATTCATAGGCTAGGCCTACTGTATATTCTACTAGGCTATTGTGAATAAATGAATGATTGTGTGTTGTGCCATAGCCAAAGAAGAAATCTTCTGAGGAATCAAGGGCTGAATGTAGCTCCACCATGAGGACCTCAACGATTGATGCAGGTTAGTCTAAATTAAATTCAGACGTGCTAAATAGCCTAATGTCAATATAATAGTAAAAAATAATGCTTAATGGTCAGAAAAATGTGGTTATTGTCATACAATTAGCACAAGTGCCTCATCCCATTTAAAACGTTTCCATTCAACTTATAACTGTAGTGATATTTTCAGATTTGGATCATATGAATCTTTCTCCCATGATACGCCACCTTGTGGAAAACATGACGGAAGAGTAAGAGACTAACACTACTACTACTCCTACTACTAATAACAAGACTCATCAACAACAACAGGGTGATATTATGGTGGTGGTTGTTAGGGTTTTGCTATATGTTCTAAATGTCTTTTCCCTTTTTCAGGCATTGGAGAATCGTCCGTGAGGCTCTATGTGTGCCTGTGAGCTCAATTTCATTCTCATAATAGCATTGATATAGACTATTTCTCGTCAATCATAAAGTGTAGAGAAAAAAAATTCTACAATATTCTTTGTTTTAATATTCTTCTCTGATGAAAAAACGTATCATCTGATTTCATTTACAGAGGACCAGGGAAGAAGTTTGCCAGCTTTGTGCCGGCATAGTAGTGAAAGTGGTCCGGACGGCTCATTATTACCTAATCCCAGCCCTCGGTGAAGTTCTGGCTGTTCCTGCTGCACATGTCATTCTATATGGAACGAAAAGGTCAGGGTAACACCTATTTCTGCAACAATATGAATGAATGTTATATTATGCGCATTGGCTGTAAATGTTCTATTTGGATGTAATTATTTCATACTCACCAAGATTTTGATTTGTGACTAATTGTGCATTTTATTGTAACTGAAGTAGCGCTTTTTGACCGCAAATTGAGCTTAAGTAGCATCGTTATAGGGCATTCATTGTTTTCCCTCATTGATTTTAGTTCAGCTTTGCCGACTGTAAATTGTTAGTCTGGTATCTACACGTGGTCATTATGTCTCGTAACAGGTTTGGCACTTCAGAGGCCAAGAATGCTGAAGAGTCATGTCTGGGAGAAGGACCTCAGAGAATTACCTATGAAAGGCCCTTGGCAGCTGCCAAGATGGAAGTAGATGGGATTTTGCAGGAGCCTGTCAGGATAGTCAGTGGTTTGCCGTCAGCTGTGCCTGCGTTAGTGAAGGAACCCAAGTCTGAAGCCTCAGGACTTTCCAGCTCTATCCCGCTGCTCAACCAGCTGACTGATGGCGAATTTCAAAATAGGGCAACAAATCGAGTCAGTGAGATTTTGCTCAGAAATCTTGAGAACGATTCCTGCCCTGAATTACCAGCTGGCATGTCTGTTGAAGATCACGATGATGATGAAGAAGAGGATGATGATGAGCCAAATGCCCGAGTGGAAAGTCAGGCAAAACACTTTCTAGCCTTTATTGACCCTCTGTCATTGGCTTTTGCAGATGATCTAGTTGGTGAAATCATGGAATCCATGAACGAGACTGTCTCCAGTCAAGATTATCATGTGGCAGCATTTGATGTTGTCGAATACATTACTGAGGGGATGAAGGATCTTGTGGAGACAGCACGAGGCATAGGAGCTGTTTCTGTCAAAAAGATCTGCGCAACATCTCAAAGAATGTTCAGTGCCATTAAGAATGTTGTGGGAAACTTGTTTTCTAAATCTGCCTACTCTGACAGAAAAGAGGAAACAACAATGGCATACGCCAGAAATGTCATTTGCGATGTGATTATCTCCATGCAGAGTGACCTTCGAGATTTTGAGAGTGCAGAAAATGTAGAGCAAGCAGCTCTGATTCATAAGATCCTTGGTGCGATGTTGAATGAAGTGCAAATGATTGACATCAAAATAGGCAAGGATAGGCCACAAAGCCATCGACTGCCGTCACCCTCTTCTGCTGACTCAGAAGTAAATGACCAAAACAGACTCCGTGACACTCCTGATTCCCCTGAGGTACCTATCAAAGGGATTTCCCCTGTTTTCGTGTGCTCCAATATTGGAATGAAGGACTCGTCATTGTCTAGTAAAAGTTCACACGAGACCATCACTCATGTGGTAGACACCATCTTCGAATCGGGGAAACGTGTTCACATCACTAGAAGACTGGAAGAATTAATGTCAGACACCAAAATGATGGAGTATTCTCATAATATTGCAGGTGAAGTACTAAAGCTCCTTAAAAGTTATCATGGTGTGCAGACTTTATCTGTGCCAGTGGGGAAGAGTCTCTCAGACTCCGTCCTGTACAAGTTGCGACCAAGAGCCGTAGGAAAGAATGAAATTCCATCAGGTTTCATTTACGGTTATGTAGAGGAGGCTGTGAAGCGACTTGTCCTGTCATCTTTATTCCCCTCAATCTCTTCATCAACGTCTGAGGAGTTTGGGAGCACAGTGGATGTATTCACGCAAGTGATGACACAAGTAGTCATGGAGACACTTTCCACACAGTCACAGGATAACGTAGCTTCCTCACGTAACAGTACTGATGACATCAAGGAATTGATCAAGGATAATCAGAAACTGTCAGACAAACAGGCACAGGACACCAAAACGCCATCTTTCACTAGTAGCTCAGACAATGTGCTCCCACACATTTTTGATGAACATGGTGAAAGAGGTACCTCTTTGTCTCACTTACGTCTCTTAGAGTCCAATAACTATGCCTCCTTGGTGTCTATGCTGGTCATCCAACTTCTGAAGAAGATTAATAGTTTACACCAGAATGTTGACCAGAACACACTTCCAGACAATGTTCTGGATATGTCCAATGACTTGATTGGGGACATTCTGAATGAGCTGAATAAAACTTTTGGCATCAGAAGTGATGGACATCATCCACAGGAAGTGAATATTCACCACATTTTCAGAGTAGTTTACAAGGAGCTCACTCAGGACTTTGGGTCTGAAAACATGCTCTGTTCTGCCCTGAAGTCACAAAATCCATCTTTGACATCTTCACTGGTAGAACAACTGACAAAGGCAATTGCATCTGCATGTCTACCACCAAGTCAAACTGCAATTGGACCTCAGAAAAAAAGAGAGGAAAAGACCAGGAACAACTTGTTTCCCTTTCGGCTGAAGATGCCGACATTCAACTGGAAGGTAGAGTATCATGCTTATCATTTAGTTCATATAGGTCATGAGGTGTTGTACTGCACAGTAAAGCATACATTGCAATACCTAGTTGTAGGGTATAACTTTTAGTTTCTATAAATGTTCTTCAGAAATCAAGGAGAGGAGAAGTCAGTGAATGCAAGGATTCTGCTGTTGCAAAGACAAGTAAGTTCTTGTTGGTATTTAAACCTGATCTCCCTGCTGTAACTTACAGTTTGAATAGATAGGATACTGTATATAAACTAAATTTTGTTTGTCACAGGTTCATCTAAAGTTCAGGCAAATGCATCCTTGTCTGAGTTGAGAGAGTCTCCTGTGTCTGCTGGTCCACTGGAGGTGCCACTGGAGGAAGCGACAGTGGGGTGCTGTTTCTTCAGGATCCCTAAGTTCAAGCTCTCCTTCAAGGTGGAGTTCAGTTCATGCTAACACATGTTAATATTGAGTTTAACCATGCTTATCTCATAGATTAGTGACTGAAGGACAAAACTGATTCAACATGATCTGTGAGTATGCACATGAAATGTCTCATCATCAGTATTTGAATTTGAAATAATTAGTCTCTTTCTAATTTTATCAGAAATTAATGAGGGGTGCTAAAGTTGCACATTGTGACTATGTCAACTCAACTGAAGAAAACAGCAATGTGCCAGGTAATAAAAACAACAACAAAAAATAGATACAAACATTGAACATTCAGTCATTGAAACTATTCTGAAATGTCTTTGACATATTCTTCCAGGCTGTGCAACATCCTCTCATGAGATTCAGCTTGAAAAGACCACTGCTGAGCTCACTGCCTCTGAGGGTCCAACCAGGGCTTGCCAACGCATCCTCTCTTGAGATGTGACCTTCTCACTTGAATCAACTACACCATCAGATTATCTTTTCTACACCTAAATCCGGCTATTTTCATTGACCAAATACTTTATTTTCATTGAACTTGTCAAAGTCAAATTAAATATGCATTCAATGAAATAATGACGTTTGTATTTACTGTAATGGAAATAACATAAAATGACTGATTCACTGACCCCTGGTGGATGTAAAAGTGTTATGTGTTCTGTTAGAATTAAATCTAAATTGGGTAATGGTCTAGAATGGTGTAAGTAGAGTTGTTATCATGTGGTTGGTTCCACCACTAATTAGACTCAATAACACTGCAAAAACAAAAATGGAGATGATGAAGAAAGCTAAACATCAGGTCATTATCTGGTCCCAAACTCAAATGTGATTCTTGAAAAAGACTTTGAGAGGAGCTTTAAAATTATTTCAAATTACATTAACAAATTTGACCAATATCACAAATATTAGGTAGACTACACTGCATTTCCTCACCATGAAAACAGCAAAAGAAATGCTAAAAAGTATTAATTATTGTTTTCTATGAAAATTATGTAAATCAACATAAATTGTTATTATTGTGAATCAAAAATAAATATTATTATAAACTAAAATTATATTCCTCATATGTGTTAGTAGTACCCATGTCAGTGGAAGGTATGTCCTGAGGAGCACAGACATTTTTGAATTGTAATGCATCAAATTACAAGGTCAGAAAGAGAGATAAAAGAACTATATTGTCGATCTGAGAGGTCCCGGGTTTTACTGTAAGTGGCTCCCAATTAGGCCACCAATTAGCCACATCACCACAAACCTAGAGCTCCCCCTGCTGGCACAGACAAACACAGAACAGCAGCCAACAGATTTACACAGATTGACCAAGAGGGCCAGGGACGAACCCAACACGGGAAAGCTGGATCGTCACAATTCACATTTTACAAGGCGACCCTTTTTTTTTATCCGAATTCAGGCTGTAGGAGTGAAGTGCATAATATGGGTGACCTACCAATATCACGTGGGTACCTATGCAATACAGTAGGCCTATTTGTATCTGTGACAGAGAATGTAATGACTTTCTGATGAACCAACAGTAGAAATATGGCATAGAGATAGTCAATCAATCACTGAAGTGGGTGACGGCCTAATACCAACACCTACTTTGAAATGGGGAGGGGAGGGGAGGCAGGGCCCATTGTGTGCACAAAGGACCGGTTTGCCAGTGCAATTCAGTCGCTTGAGTCCCCATTAATATATTGTTATTTCTATAATGGGCAGGCATGGAACTATACGTTCCATTACCTTGATATCATATTAGATGCTGAATACAGAGGACACACTGATTCAGAGGATGAATGGTAGTGTGTGGCCCAATATGGCTCATAGGGTTAGGGACCAGGTGAGTATTTTCCAACGCTTAAAACAAAATGAATTGTTTTCCTAATCAATTCTACTCAAACTTTACTTTGATAGAAGGAGACCAGTGAGATCCTCTGTAATCTGGTAAAAAGACACTATAAATAGGCTGTAAACGCATGAAATAAATTTCACCTAGGCTACTTGACGACAAGGCTACTCTTGCGCGTAATCAAATGACTGAAAGGCTACGATTAGCAACATTGTGCTCAAACTTGTACATCGTGTCATACAGTAGCATGCTGCCTCGAGTGCCATGTTTTATTTTGTTTTATTTATTTATTTATTTTTTTACCTATAATCTGGTGTGAGAACGACTTTGTGAAGATTGGAAATGTAAAGCAAGCACGGGGCAGGTCAGGCCATTGTGACGCACAGGATATCAGAAGTTGTAGCCTACCGCGTCATAATATAGGTGTTTTCATGGTGATATTTCAAGTTCTCTCTGTCGGACAAAACTGAACCAAAACTTGATTGAGCACGGCGACTTTGCTGGGTTTTGTATGCTGACTTATTTTAAAAGACTGAAATTATATTTGCAGGCTTCTGTCTTCCCGACTTCGCAAAGTCGGAAGGAAACGAGGTAAATTAAGTAATTATTTGAGTCAAATGTATCTGTTACAGAGGTGAGGTAGGCTATTCACTGTAGGCCTAGCCTACTATTGTAGAATTAATTAAATCTTTGACGTTATGCCGTAGCCTATAGCCTACTCATCTGAACGAATAGCTCAGGAGTCTATCAAATGCCGGAAAGTCATGTATTTACTTAGGTTATAATATCCTGGCATAGAACAACTGGTAAAAGCGATGCCAACCGGATACAGTAGAGAATAATTCACCCCGAGTCATAGGCCTATGGCTGACAAGTTATTTTGACATTAACTAAATTCATAGGCTAGGCCTACTGTATATTCTACTAGGCTATTGTGAATAAATGAATGATTGTGTGTTGTGCCATAGCCAAAGAAGAAATCTTCTGAGGAATCAAGGGCTGAATGTAGCTCCACCATGAGGACCTCAACGATTGATGCAGGTTAGTCTAAATTAAATTCAGACGTGCTAAATAGCCTAATGTCAATATAATAGTAAAAAATAATGCTTAATGGTCAGAAAAATGTGGTTATTGTCATACAATTAGCACAAGTGCCTCATCCCATTTAAAACGTTTCCATTCAACTTATAACTGTAGTGATATTTTCAGATTTGGATCATATGAATCTTTCTCCCATGATACGCCACCTTGTGGAAAACATGACGGAAGAGTAAGAGACTAACACTACTACTACTCCTACTACTAATAACAAGACTCATCAACAACAACAGGGTGATATTATGGTGGTGGTTGTTAGGGTTTTGCTATATGTTCTAAATGTCTTTTCCCTTTTTCAGGCATTGGAGAATCGTCCGTGAGGCTCTATGTGTGCCTGTGAGCTCAATTTCATTCTCATAATAGCATTGATATAGACTATTTCTCGTCAATCATAAAGTGTAGAGAAAAAAAATTCTACAATATTCTTTGTTTTAATATTCTTCTCTGATGAAAAAACGTATCATCTGATTTCATTTACAGAGGACCAGGGAAGAAGTTTGCCAGCTTTGTGCTGGCATAGTAGTGAAAGTGGTCCGGACGGCTCATTATTACCTAATCCCAGCCCTCGGTGAAGTTCTGGCTGTTCCTGCTGCACATGTCATTCTATATGGAACGAAAAGGTCAGGGTAACACCTATTTCTGCAACAATATGAATGAATGTTATATTATGCGCATTGGCTGTAAATGTTCTATTTGGATGTAATTATTTCATACTCACCAAGATTTTGATTTGTGACTAATTGTGCATTTTATTGTAACTGAAGTAGCGCTTTTTGACCGCAAATTGAGCTTAAGTAGCATCGTTATAGGGCATTCATTGTTTTCCCTCATTGATTTTCGTTCAGCTTTGCCGACTGTAAATTGTTAGTCTGGTATCTACACGTGGTCATTATGTCTCGTAACAGGTTTGGCACTTCAGAGGCCAAGAATGCTGAAGAGTCATGTCTGGGAGAAGGACCTCAGAGAATTACCTATGAAAGGCCCTTGGCAGCTGCCAAGATGGAAGTAGATGGGATTTTGCAGGAGCCTGTCAGGATAGTCAGTGGTTTGCCGTCAGCTGTGCCTGCGTTAGTGAAGGAACCCAAGTCTGAAGCCTCAGGACTTTCCAGCTCTATCCCGCTGCTCAACCAGCTGACTGATGGCGAATTTCAAAATAGGGCAACAAATCGAGTCAGTGAGATTTTGCTCAGAAATCTTGAGAACGATTCCTGCCCTGAATTACCAGCTGGCATGTCTGTTGAAGATCACGATGATGATGAAGAAGAGGATGATGATGAGCCAAATGCCCGAGTGGAAAGTCAGGCAAAACACTTTCTAGCCTTTATTGACCCTCTGTCATTGGCTTTTGCAGATGATCTAGTTGGTGAAATCATGGAATCCATGAACGAGACTGTCTCCAGTCAAGATTATCATGTGGCAGCATTTGATGTTGTCGAATACATTACTGAGGGGATGAAGGATCTTGTGGAGACAGCACGAGGCATAGGAGCTGTTTCTGTCAAAAAGATCTGCGCAACATCTCAAAGAATGTTCAGTGCCATTAAGAATGTTGTGGGAAACTTGTTTTCTAAATCTGCCTACTCTGACAGAAAAGAGGAAACAACAATGGCATACGCCAGAAATGTCATTTGCGATGTGATTATCTCCATGCAGAGTGACCTTCGAGATTTTGAGAGTGCAGAAAATGTAGAGCAAGCAGCTCTGATTCATAAGATCCTTGGTGCGATGTTGAATGAAGTGCAAATGATTGACATCAAAATAGGCAAGGATAGGCCACAAAGCCATCGACTGCCGTCACCCTCTTCTGCTGACTCAGAAGTAAATGACCAAAACAGACTCCGTGACACTCCTGATTCCCCTGAGGTACCTATCAAAGGGATTTCCCCTGTTTTCGTGTGCTCCAATATTGGAATGAAGGACTCGTCATTGTCTAGTAAAAGTTCACACGAGACCATCACTCATGTGGTAGACACCATCTTCGAATCGGGGAAACGTGTTCACATCACTAGAAGACTGGAAGAATTAATGTCAGACACCAAAATGATGGAGTATTCTCATAATATTGCAGGTGAAGTACAGAAGCTCCTTAAAAGTTATCATGGTGTGCAGACTTTATCTGTGCCAGTGGGGAAGAGTCTCTCAGACTCCGTCCTGTACAAGTTGCGACCAAGAGCCGTAGGAAAGAATGAAATTCCATCAGGTTTCATTTACGGTTATGTAGAGGAGGCTGTGAAGCGACTTGTCCTGTCATCTTTATTCCCCTCAATCTCTTCATCAACGTCTGAGGAGTTTGGGAGCACAGTGGATGTATTCACGCAAGTGATGACACAAGTAGTCATGGAGACACTTTCCACACAGTCACAGGATAACGTAGCTTCCTCACGTAACAGTACTGATGACATCAAGGAATTGATCAAGGATAATCAGAAACTGTCAGACAAACAGGCACAGGACACCAAAACGCCATCTTTCACTAGTAGCTCAGACAATGTGCTCCCACACATTTTTGATGAACATGGTGAAAGAGGTACCTCTTTGTCTCACTTACGTCTCTTAGAGTCCAATAACTATGCCTCCTTGGTGTCTATGCTGGTCATCCAACTTCTGAAGAAGATTAATAGTTTACACCAGAATGTTGACCAGAACACACTTCCAGACAATGTTCTGGATATGTCCAATGACTTGATTGGGGACATTCTGAATGAACTGAATAAAACTTTTGGCATCAGAAGTGATGGACATCATCCACAGGAAGTGAATATTCACCACATTTTCAGAGTAGTTTACAAGGAGCTCACTCAGGACTTTGGGTCTGAAAACATGCTCTGTTCTGCCCTGAAGTCACAAAATCCATCTTTGACATCTTCACTGGTAGAACAACTGACAAAGGCAATTGCATCTGCATGTCTACCACCAAGTCAAACTGCAATTGGACCTCAGAAAAAAAGAGAGGAAAAGACCAGGAACAACTTGTTTCCCTTTCGGCTGAAGATGCCGACATTCAACTGGAAGGTAGAGTATCATGCTTATCATTTAGTTCATATAGGTCATGAGGTGTTGTACTGCACAGTAAAGCATACATTGCAATACCTAGTTGTAGGGTATAACTTTTAGTTTCTATAAATGTTCTTCAGAAATCAAGGAGAGGAGAAGTCAGTGAATGCAAGGATTCTGCTGTTGCAAAGACAAGTAAGTTCTTGTTGGTATTTAAACCTGATCTCCCTGCTGTAACTTACAGTTTGAATAGATAGGATACTGTATATAAACTAAATTTTGTTTGTCACAGGTTCATCTAAAGTTCAGGCAAATGCATCCTTGTCTGAGTTGAGAGAGTCTCCTGTGTCTGCTGGTCCACTGGAGGTGCCACTGGAGGAAGCGACAGTGGGGTGCTGTTTCTTCAGGATCCCTAAGTTCAAGCTCTCCTTCAAGGTGGAGTTCAGTTCATGCTAACACATGTTAATATTGAGTTTAACCATGCTTATCTCATAGATTAGTGACTGAAGGACAAAACTGATTCAACATGATCTGTGAGTATGCACATGAAATGTCTCATCATCAGTATTTGAATTTGAAATAATTAGTCTCTTTCTAATTTTATCAGAAATTAATGAGGGGTGCTAAAGTTGCACATTGTGACTATGTCAACTCAACTGAAGAAAACAGCAATGTGCCAGGTAATAAAAACAACAACAAAAAATAGATACAAACATTGAACATTCAGTCATTGAAACTATTCTGAAATGTCTTTGACATATTCTTCCAGGCTGTGCAACATCCTCTCATGAGATTCAGCTTGAAAAGACCACTGCTGAGCTCACTGCCTCTGAGGGTCCAACCAGGGCTTGCCAACGCATCCTCTCTTGAGATGTGACCTTCTCACTTGAATCAACTACACCATCAGATTATCTTTTCTACACCTAAATCCGGCTATTTTCATTGACCAAATACTTTATTTTCATTGAACTTGTCAAAGTCAAATTAAATATGCATTCAATGAAATAATGACGTTTGTATTTACTGTAATGGAAATAACATAAAATGACTGATTCACTGACCCCTGGTGGATGTAAAAGTGTTATGTGTTCTGTTAGAATTAAATCTAAATTGGGTAATGGTCTAGAATGGTGTAAGTAGAGTTGTTATCATGTGGTTGGTTCCACCACTAATTAGACTCAATAACACTGCAAAAACAAAAATGGAGATGATGAAGAAAGCTAAACATCAGGTCATTATCTGGTCCCAAACTCAAATGTGATTCTTGAAAAAGACTTTGAGAGGAGCTTTAAAATTATTTCAAATTACATTAACAAATTTGACCAATATCACAAATATTAGGTAGACTACACTGCATTTCCTCACCATGAAAACAGCAAAAGAAATGCTAAAAAGTATTAATTATTGTTTTCTATGAAAATTATGTAAATCAACATAAATTGTTATTATTGTGAATCAAAAATAAATATTATTATAAACTAAAATTATATTCCTCATATGTGTTAGTAGTACCCATGTCAGTGGAAGGTATGTCCTGAGGAGCACAGACATTTTTGAATTGTAATGCATCAAATTACAAGGTCAGAAAGAGAGATAAAAGAACTATATTGTCGATCTGAGAGGTCCCGGGTTTTACTGTAAGTGGCTCCCAATTAGGCCACCAATTAGCCACATCACCACAAACCTAGAGCTCCCCCTGCTGGCACAGACAAACACAGAACAGCAGCCAACAGATTTACACAGATTGACCAAGAGGGCCAGGGACGAACCCAACACGGGAAAGCTGGATCGTCACAATTCACATTTTACAAGGCGACCCTTTTTTTTTATCCGAATTCAGGCTGTAGGAGTGAAGTGCATAATATGGGTGACCTACCAATATCACGTGGGTACCTATGCAATACAGTAGGCCTATTTGTATCTGTGACAGAGAATGTAATGACTTTCTGATGAACCAACAGTAGAAATATGGCATAGAGATAGTCAGTCAATCACTGAAGTGGGTGACGGCCTAATACCAACACCTACTTTGAAATGGGGAGGGGAGGGGAGGCAGGGCCCATTGTGTGCACAAAGGACCGGTTTGCCAGTGCAATTCAGTCGCTTGAGTCCCCATTAAAATATTGTTATTTCTATAATGGGCAGGCATGGATGCTCGAACTATACGTTCCATTACCTTGATATCATATTAGATGCTGAATACAGAGGACACACTGATTCAGAGGATGAATGGTAGTGTGTGGCCCAATATGGCTCATAGGGTTAGGGACCAGGTGAGTATTTTCCAACGCTTAAAACAAAATGAATTGTTTTCCTAATCAATTCTACTCAAACTTTACTTTGATAGAAGGAGACCAGTGAGATCCTCTGTAATCTGGTAAAAAGACACTATAAATAGGCTGTAAACGCATGAAATAAATTTCACCTAGGCTACTTGACGACAAGGCTACTCTTGCGCGTAATCAAATGACTGAAAGGCTACGATTAGCAACATTGTGCTCAAACTTGTACATCGTGTCATACAGTAGCATGCTGCCTCGAGTGCCATGTTTTATTTTGTTTTATTTATTTTTTTATTTTTTTACCTATAATCTGGTGTGAGAACGACTTTGTGAAGATTGGAAATGTAAAGCAAGCACGGGGCAGGTCAGGCCATTGTGACGCACAGGATATCAGAAGTTGTAGCCTACCGCGACATAATATAGGTGTTTTCATGGTGATATTTCAAGTTCTCTCTGTCGGACAAAACTGAACCAAAACTTGATTGAGCACGGCGACTTTGCTGGGTTTTGTATGCTGACTTATTTTAAAAGACTGAAATTATATTTGCAGGCTTCTGTCTTCCCGACTTCGCAATGTCGGAAGGAAACGAGGTAAATTAAGTAATTATTTGAGTCAAATGTATCTGTTACAGAGGTGAGGTAGGCTATTCACTGTAGGCCTAGCCTACTATTGTAGAATTAATTAAATCTTTGACGTTATGCCGTAGCCTATAGCCTACTCATCTGAACGAATAGCTCAGGAGTCTATCAAATGCCGGAAAGTCATGTATTTACTTAGGTTATAATATCCTGGCATAGAACAACTGGTAAAAGCGATGCCAACCGGATACAGTAGAGAATAATTCACCCCGAGTCATAGGCCTATGGCTGACAAGTTATTTTGACATTAACTAAATTCATAGGCTAGGCCTACTGTATATTCTACTAGGCTATTGTGAATAAATGAATGATTGTGTGTTGTGCCATAGCCAAAGAAGAAATCTTCTGAGGAATCAAGGGCTGAATGTAGCTCCACCATGAGGACCTCAACGATTGATGCAGGTTAGTCTAAATTAAATTCAGACGTGCTAAATAGCCTAATGTCAATATAATAGTAAAAAATAATGCTTAATGGTCAGAAAAATGTGGTTATTGTCATACAATTAGCACAAGTGCCTCATCCCATTTAAAACGTTTCCATTCAACTTATAACTGTAGTGATATTTTCAGATTTGGATCATATGAATCTTTCTCCCATGATACGCCACCTTGTGGAAAACATGACGGAAGAGTAAGAGACTCTAACACTACTACTCCTACTACTAATAACAAGACTCATCAACAACAACAGGGTGATATTATGGTGGTGGTTGTTAGGGTTTTGCTATATGTTCTAAATGTCTTTTCCCTTTTTCAGGCATTGGAGAATCGTCCGTGAGGCTCTATGTGTGCCTGTGAGCTCAATTTCATTCTCATAATAGCATTGATATAGACTATTTCTCGTCAATCATAAAGTGTAGAGAAAAAAAATTCTACAATATTCTTTGTTTTAATATTCTTCTCTGATGAAAAAACGTATCATCTGATTTCATTTACAGAGGACCAGGGAAGAAGTTTGCCAGCTTTGTGCCGGCATAGTAGTGAAAGTGGTCCGGACGGCTCATTATTACCTAATCCCAGCCCTCGGTGAAGTTCTGGCTGTTCCTGCTGCACATGTCATTCTATATGGAACGAAAAGGTCAGGGTAACACCTATTTCTGCAACAATATGAATGAATGTTATATTATGCGCATTGGCTGTAAATGTTCTATTTGGATGTAATTATTTCATACTCACCAAGATTTTGATTTGTGACTAATTGTGCATTTTATTGTAACTGAAGTAGCGCTTTTTGACCGCAAATTGAGCTTAAGTAGCATCGTTATAGGGCATTCATTGTTTTCCCTCATTGATTTTAGTTCAGCTTTGCCGACTGTAAATTGTTAGTCTGGTATCTACACGTGGTCATTATGTCTCGTAACAGGTTTGGCACTTCAGAGGCCAAGAATGCTGAAGAGTCATGTCTGGGAGAAGGACCTCAGAGAATTACCTATGAAAGGCCCTTGGCAGCTGCCAAGATGGAAGTAGATGGGATTTTGCAGGAGCCTGTCAGGATAGTCAGTGGTTTGCCGTCAGCTGTGCCTGCGTTAGTGAAGGAACCCAAGTCTGAAGCCTCAGGACTTTCCAGCTCTATCCCGCTGCTCAACCAGCTGACTGATGGCGAATTTCAAAATAGGGCAACAAATCGAGTCAGTGAGATTTTGCTCAGAAATCTTGAGAACGATTCCTGCCCTGAATTACCAGCTGGCATGTCTGTTGAAGATCACGATGATGATGAAGAAGAGGATGATGATGAGCCAAATGCCCGAGTGGAAAGTCAGGCAAAACACTTTCTAGCCTTTATTGACCCTCTGTCATTGGCTTTTGCAGATGATCTAGTTGGTGAAATCATGGAATCCATGAACGAGACTGTCTCCAGTCAAGATTATCATGTGGCAGCATTTGATGTTGTCGAATACATTACTGAGGGGATGAAGGATCTTGTGGAGACAGCACGAGGCATAGGAGCTGTTTCTGTCAAAAAGATCTGCGCAACATCTCAAAGAATGTTCAGTGCCATTAAGAATGTTGTGGGAAACTTGTTTTCTAAATCTGCCTACTCTGACAGAAAAGAGGAAACAACAATGGCATACGCCAGAAATGTCATTTGCGATGTGATTATCTCCATGCAGAGTGACCTTCGAGATTTTGAGAGTGCAGAAAATGTAGAGCAAGCAGCTCTGATTCATAAGATCCTTGGTGCGATGTTGAATGAAGTGCAAATGATTGACATCAAAATAGGCAAGGATAGGCCACAAAGCCATCGACTGCCGTCACCCTCTTCTGCTGACTCAGAAGTAAATGACCAAAACAGACTCCGTGACACTCCTGATTCCCCTGAGGTACCTATCAAAGGGATTTCCCCTGTTTTCGTGTGCTCCAATATTGGAATGAAGGACTCGTCATTGTCTAGTAAAAGTTCACACGAGACCATCACTCATGTGGTAGACACCATCTTCGAATCGGGGAAACGTGTTCACATCACTAGAAGACTGGAAGAATTAATGTCAGACACCAAAATGATGGAGTATTCTCATAATATTGCAGGTGAAGTACAGAAGCTCCTTAAAAGTTATCATGGTGTGCAGACTTTATCTGTGCCAGTGGGGAAGAGTCTCTCAGACTCCGTCCTGTACAAGTTGCGACCAAGAGCCGTAGGAAAGAATGAAATTCCATCAGGTTTCATTTACGGTTATGTAGAGGAGGCTGTGAAGCGACTTGTCCTGTCATCTTTATTCCCCTCAATCTCTTCATCAACGTCTGAGGAGTTTGGGAGCACAGTGGATGTATTCACGCAAGTGATGACACAAGTAGTCATGGAGACACTTTCCACACAGTCACAGGATAACGTAGCTTCCTCACGTAACAGTACTGATGACATCAAGGAATTGATCAAGGATAATCAGAAACTGTCAGACAAACAGGCACAGGACACCAAAACGCCATCTTTCACTAGTAGCTCAGACAATGTGCTCCCACACATTTTTGATGAACATGGTGAAAGAGGTACCTCTTTGTCTCACTTACGTCTCTTAGAGTCCAATAACTATGCCTCCTTGGTGTCTATGCTGGTCATCCAACTTCTGAAGAAGATTAATAGTTTACACCAGAATGTTGACCAGAACACACTTCCAGACAATGTTCTGGATATGTCCAATGACTTGATTGGGGACATTCTGAATGAGCTGAATAAAACTTTTGGCATCAGAAGTGATGGACATCATCCACAGGAAGTGAATATTCACCACATTTTCAGAGTAGTTTACAAGGAGCTCACTCAGGACTTTGGGTCTGAAAACATGCTCTGTTCTGCCCTGAAGTCACAAAATCCATCTTTGACATCTTCACTGGTAGAACAACTGACAAAGGCAATTGCATCTGCATGTCTACCACCAAGTCAAACTGCAATTGGACCTCAGAAAAAAAGAGAGGAAAAGACCAGGAACAACTTGTTTCCCTTTCGGCTGAAGATGCCGACATTCAACTGGAAGGTAGAGTATCATGCTTATCATTTAGTTCATATAGGTCATGAGGTGTTGTACTGCACAGTAAAGCATACATTGCAATACCTAGTTGTAGGGTATAACTTTTAGTTTCTATAAATGTTCTTCAGAAATCAAGGAGAGGAGAAGTCAGTGAATGCAAGGATTCTGCTGTTGCAAAGACAAGTAAGTTCTTGTTGGTATTTAAACCTGATCTCCCTGCTGTAACTTACAGTTTGAATAGATAGGATACTGTATATAAACTAAATTTTGTTTGTCACAGGTTCATCTAAAGTTCAGGCAAATGCATCCTTGTCTGAGTTGAGAGAGTCTCCTGTGTCTGCTGGTCCACTGGAGGTGCCACTGGAGGAAGCGACAGTGGGGTGCTGTTTCTTCAGGATCCCTAAGTTCAAGCTCTCCTTCAAGGTGGAGTTCAGTTCATGCTAACACATGTTAATATTGAGTTTAACCATGCTTATCTCATAGATTAGTGACTGAAGGACAAAACTGATTCAACATGATCTGTGAGTATGCACATGAAATGTCTCATCATCAGTATTTGAATTTGAAATAATTAGTCTCTTTCTAATTTTATCAGAAATTAATGAGGGGTGCTAAAGTTGCACATTGTGACTATGTCAACTCAACTGAAGAAAACAGCAATGTGCCAGGTAATAAAAACAACAACAAAAAATAGATACAAACATTGAACATTCAGTCATTGAAACTATTCTGAAATGTCTTTGACATATTCTTCCAGGCTGTGCAACATCCTCTCATGAGATTCAGCTTGAAAAGACCACTGCTGAGCTCACTGCCTCTGAGGGTCCAACCAGGGCTTGCCAACGCATCCTCTCTTGAGATGTGACCTTCTCACTTGAATCAACTACACCATCAGATTATCTTTTCTACACCTAAATCCGGCTATTTTCATTGACCAAATACTTTATTTTCATTGAACTTGTCAAAGTCAAATTAAATATGCATTCAATGAAATAATGACGTTTGTATTTACTGTAATGGAAATAACATAAAATGACTGATTCACTGACCCCTGGTGGATGTAAAAGTGTTATGTGTTCTGTTAGAATTAAATCTAAATTGGGTAATGGTCTAGAATGGTGTAAGTAGAGTTGTTATCATGTGGTTGGTTCCACCACTAATTAGACTCAATAACACTGCAAAAACAAAAATGGAGATGATGAAGAAAGCTAAACATCAGGTCATTATCTGGTCCCAAACTCAAATGTGATTCTTGAAAAAGACTTTGAGAGGAGCTTTAAAATTATTTCAAATTACATTAACAAATTTGACCAATATCACAAATATTAGGTAGACTACACTGCATTTCCTCACCATGAAAACAGCAAAAGAAATGCTAAAAAGTATTAATTATTGTTTTCTATGAAAATTATGTAAATCAACATAAATTGTTATTATTGTGAATCAAAAATAAATATTATTATAAACTAAAATTATATTCCTCATATGTGTTAGTAGTACCCATGTCAGTGGAAGGTATGTCCTGAGGAGCACAGACATTTTTGAATTGTAATGCATCAAATTACAAGGTCAGAAAGAGAGATAAAAGAACTATATTGTCGATCTGAGAGGTCCCGGGTTTTACTGTAAGTGGCTCCCAATTAGGCCACCAATTAGCCACATCACCACAAACCTAGAGCTCCCCCTGCTGGCACAGACAAACACAGAACAGCAGCCAACAGATTTACACAGATTGACCAAGAGGGCCAGGGACGAACCCAACACGGGAAAGCTGGATCGTCACAATTCACATTTTACAAGGCGACCCTTTTTTTTTATCCGAATTCAGGCTGTAGGAGTGAAGTGCATAATATGGGTGACCTACCAATATCACGTGGGTACCTATGCAATACAGTAGGCCTATTTGTATCTGTGACAGAGAATGTAATGACTTTCTGATGAACCAACAGTAGAAATATGGCATAGAGATAGTCAATCAATCACTGAAGTGGGTGACGGCCTAATACCAACACCTACTTTGAAATGGGGAGGGGAGGGGAGGCAGGGCCCATTGTGTGCACAAAGGACCGGTTTGCCAGTGCAATTCAGTCGCTTGAGTCCCCATTAATATATTGTTATTTCTATAATGGGCAGGCATGGAACTATACGTTCCATTACCTTGATATCATATTAGATGCTGAATACAGAGGACACACTGATTCAGAGGATGAATGGTAGTGTGTGGCCCAATATGGCTCATAGGGTTAGGGACCAGGTGAGTATTTTCCAACGCTTAAAACAAAATGAATTGTTTTCCTAATCAATTCTACTCAAACTTTACTTTGATAGAAGGAGACCAGTGAGATCCTCTGTAATCTGGTAAAAAGACACTATAAATAGGCTGTAAACGCATGAAATAAATTTCACCTAGGCTACTTGACGACAAGGCTACTCTTGCGCGTAATCAAATGACTGAAAGGCTACGATTAGCAACATTGTGCTCAAACTTGTACATCGTGTCATACAGTAGCATGCTGCCTCGAGTGCCATGTTTTATTTTGTTTTATTTATTTTTTTATTTTTTTACCTATAATCTGGTGTGAGAACGACTTTGTGAAGATTGGAAATGTAAAGCAAGCACGGGGCAGGTCAGGCCATTGTGACGCACAGGATATCAGAAGTTGTAGCCTACCGCGTCATAATATAGGTGTTTTCATGGTGATATTTCAAGTTCTCTCTGTCGGACAAAACTGAACCAAAACTTGATTGAGCACGGCGACTTTGCTGGGTTTTGTATGCTGACTTATTTTAAAAGACTGAAATTATATTTGCAGGCTTCTGTCTTCCCGACTTCGCAATGTCGGAAGGAAACGAGGTAAATTAAGTAATTATTTGAGTCAAATGTATCTGTTACAGAGGTGAGGTAGGCTATTCACTGTAGGCCTAGCCTACTATTGTAGAATTAATTAAATCTTTGACGTTATGCCGTAGCCTATAGCCTACTCATCTGAACGAATAGCTCAGGAGTCTATCAAATGCCGGAAAGTCATGTATTTACTTAGGTTATAATATCCTGGCATAGAACAACTGGTAAAAGCGATGCCAACCGGATACAGTAGAGAATAATTCACCCCGAGTCATAGGCCTATGGCTGACAAGTTATTTTGACATTAACTAAATTCATAGGCTAGGCCTACTGTATATTCTACTAGGCTATTGTGAATAAATGAATGATTGTGTGTTGTGCCATAGCCAAAGAAGAAATCTTCTGAGGAATCAAGGGCTGAATGTAGCTCCACCATGAGGACCTCAACGATTGATGCAGGTTAGTCTAAATTAAATTCAGACGTGCTAAATAGCCTAATGTCAATATAATAGTAAAAAATAATGCTTAATGGTCAGAAAAATGTGGTTATTGTCATACAATTAGCACAAGTGCCTCATCCCATTTAAAACGTTTCCATTCAACTTATAACTGTAGTGATATTTTCAGATTTGGATCATATGAATCTTTCTCCCATGATACGCCACCTTGTGGAAAACATGACGGAAGAGTAAGAGACTAACACTACTACTACTCCTACTACTAATAACAAGACTCATCAACAACAACAGGGTGATATTATGGTGGTGGTTGTTAGGGTTTTGCTATATGTTCTAAATGTCTTTTCCCTTTTTCAGGCATTGGAGAATCGTCCGTGAGGCTCTATGTGTGCCTGTGAGCTCAATTTCATTCTCATAATAGCATTGATATAGACTATTTCTCGTCAATCATAAAGTGTAGAGAAAAAAAATTCTACAATATTCTTTGTTTTAATATTCTTCTCTGATGAAAAAACGTATCATCTGATTTCATTTACAGAGGACCAGGGAAGAAGTTTGCCAGCTTTGTGCCGGCATAGTAGTGAAAGTGGTCCGGACGGCTCATTATTACCTAATCCCAGCCCTCGGTGAAGTTCTGGCTGTTCCTGCTGCACATGTCATTCTATATGGAACGAAAAGGTCAGGGTAACACCTATTTCTGCAACAATATGAATGAATGTTATATTATGCGCATTGGCTGTAAATGTTCTATTTGGATGTAATTATTTCATACTCACCAAGATTTTGATTTGTGACTAATTGTGCATTTTATTGTAACTGAAGTAGCGCTTTTTGACCGCAAATTGAGCTTAAGTAGCATCGTTATAGGGCATTCATTGTTTTCTCTCATTGATTTTAGTTCAGCTTTGCCGACTGTAAATTGTTAGTCTGGTATCTACACGTGGTCATTATGTCTCGTAACAGGTTTGGCACTTCAGAGGCCAAGAATGCTGAAGAGTCATGTCTGGGAGAAGGACCTCAGAGAATTACCTATGAAAGGCCCTTGGCAGCTGCCAAGATGGAAGTAGATGGGATTTTGCAGGAGCCTGTCAGGATAGTCAGTGGTTTGCCGTCAGCTGTGCCTGCGTTAGTGAAGGAACCCAAGTCTGAAGCCTCAGGACTTTCCAGCTCTATCCCGCTGCTCAACCAGCTGACTGATGCCGAATTTCAAAATAGGGCAACAAATCGAGTCAGTGAGATTTTGCTCAGAAATCTTGAGAACGATTCCTGCCCTGAATTACCAGCTGGCATGTCTGTTGAAGATCACGATGATGATGAAGAAGAGGATGATGATGAGCCAAATGCCCAATTGGAAAGTCAGGCAAAACACTTTCTAGCCTTTATTGACCCTCTGTCATTGGCATTTGCAGATGATCTAGTTGGTGAAATCATGGAATCCATGAACGAGACTGTCTCCAGTCAAGATTATCATGTGGCAGCATTTGATGTTGTCGAATACATTACTGAGGGGATGAAGGATCTTGTGGAGACAGCGCGAGGCATAGGAGCTGTTTCTGTCAAAAAGATCTGCGCAACATCTCAAAGAATGTTCAGTGCCATTAAGAATGTTGTGGGAAACTTGTTTTCTAAATCTGCCTACTCTGACAGAAAAGAGGAAACAACAATGGCATATGCCAGAAATGTCATTTGCGACGTGATTATCTCCATGCAGAGTGACCTTCGAGATTTCAAGAGTGCAGAAAATGTAGAGCAAGCAGCTCTGATTCATAAGATCCTTGGTGCCATGTTGAATGAAGTGCAAATGATTGACATCAAAATAGGCAAGGATAGGCCACAAAGCCATCGACTGCCGTCACCCTCTTCTGCTGACTCAGAAGTAAATGACCAGAACAGACTCCGTGACACTCCTGATTCCCCTGAGGTACCTATCAAAGGGATTTCCCCTGTTCTCGTGTGTTCCAATATTGGAATGAAGGACTCGTCATTGTCTAGTAAATGTTCACACGAGACCATCACTCATGTGGTAGACACCATCTTCGAATCGGGGAAACGTGTTCACATCACTAGAAGACTGGACGAATTAATGTCAGACACCAAAATGATGGAGTATTCTCATAATATTGCAGGTGAAGTACAGAAGCTCCTTAAAAATTATCATGGTGTCCAGACTATATCTGTGCCAGTGGGGAAGAGTCTCTCAGACTCCGTCCTGTACAAGTTGCGACCAAGAGCCGTAGGAAAGAATGAAATTCCATCAGGTTTCATTTACGGTTATGTAGAGGAGGCTGTAAAGCGACTTGTCCTGTCATTTTTATTCCCCTCAATCTCTTCATCAACGTCTGAGGAGTTAGGGAGCACAGTGGATGTATTCACGCAAGTGATGACACAAATAGTCATGGAGACACTTTCCACACAGTCACAGGATAACATAGCTTCCTCACGTAACAGCACTGATGACATCAAGGAATTGGTCAAGGATGATCAGAAACTGTCAGACAAACAGGCACAGGACACCAAAACGCCATCTTTCACTAGTAGCTCAGACAATGTGCTCCCACACATTTTTGATGAACATGGTGAAAGAGGTACCTCTTTGTCTCACTTAAGTCTCTTAGAGTCCAATAACTATGCCTCCTTGGTGTCTATGCTGGTCATCCAACTTCTGAAGAAGATTAATAGTTTACACCAGAATATTGATCAGAACACACTTCCAGATGATGTTCTGGATATGTCCAATGACTTGATTGTGGAAGTTCTGAATCAGCTGAATATAACTTTTGGCATCAGAAGTGATGGACATCATCCACAGGAAGTGAATATTCACCAAATTTTCAGAGTTGTTTACAAGGAGCTCACTCAGGACTTTGGGTCTGAAAACATACTCTGTTCTGCCCTGAAGTCACAAAATCCATCTTTGACATCTTCACTGGTAGAAAAACTGACAAAGGCAATTGTAAAGACATGTAGCCCCCCGAGCACACCAGCATCTGCATGTCTACCACCAAGTCAAACTGCAATTGGACCTCAGAAAAAAAGAGAGGAAAAGACAAGGAACAACATGTTTCCCTTTCGGCTGAAGATGCCGACATTCAACTGGAAGGTAGAGTATCATGCTTATCATTTAGTTCATATAGGTCATGAGGTGTTGTACTGCACAGTAAAGCATACATTGCAATACCTAGTTGTAGGGTATAACTTTTAGTTTCTATAAATGTTCTTCAGAAATCAAGGAGAGGAGAACTCAGTGACTGCAAGGATTCTCCTGTTGCAAAGACAAGTAAGTTCTTGTTGGTATTTAAACCTGATTCCCCTGCTGTAACTTACAGTTTGAATAGATAGGATACTGTATATGAACTACATTTTGTTTGCCATAGGTTCGTCTAGAGTTCAGGCAAATGCATCCTTGTCTGAGTTGAGAGAGTCTCCTGTGTCTGCTGGTCCACTGGAGGTGCCACTGGAGGAAGCGACCGTGGGGTGCTGTTTCTTCAGGATCCCCAAGTTCAAGCTCTCCTTCAAGGTGGAGTTCAGTTCATGCTAACACATGTATTGAGTTTAACCATGCTTATCTCATAGATTAGTGACTGAAGGACAAATTTGATTCAACATGATCTGTGAGTATGCACATGAAATATCTCATCATCAGTGTTTGAATTTGAAATAATTAATCTCTTTCTAATTTTATCAGAAATTAATGAGAGGTGCTAAAGTTGCACATTGTGACTATGTCAACTCAAGTGAAGAAACCAACAATGTGCCAGGTAATAAAAACAACAACAACAAAAAATAGATACAAACATTGACCATTCAGTCATTGAAACTATTCTGAAATGTCTTTGACATATTCTTCCAGGCTGTGCAACATCCTCTCATGAGATTCAGCTTGAAAAGACCACTGCTGAGCTCACTGCCTCTGAGGGTCCAACCAAACCAGAAGAGACTGTATCAGGGCTTGCCAACGCATCCTCTCTTGAGATGTGACCTTCTCACTGGAATCAACTACACCATCAGATTATCTTTTCTACACCTAAATCCGGCTATTTTCATTGACCAAATACTTTATTTTCATTGAACTTGTCAAAGTCAAATTAAATATGCATTCAATGAAATAATGACATTTATATTTACTGTAATGGAAATAACATAAAATGACTGATTCACTGACCCCTGGTGGATGTAAAAGTGTTATGTGTTCTGTTAGAATTGAATCTAAATTGGGTAATGGTCTAGAATGGTGTAAATAGAGTTTTTATCATGTGGTTGGTTCCACCACTAATTAGACTCAATAACACTGCAAAAACAAAAATGGAGATGATGAAGAAAGCTAAACATCAGGTCATTATCTGGTCCCAAATTCAAATGTGATTCTTGAAAAAGTCTTTGAGAGGAGCTTTAAAATTATTTCAAATTACATTAACAAATTTGACCAATATCACAAATATTAGGTAGACTACACTTCATTTCCTCACCATGAAAACAGCAACAACAAAAAAAAAATGCTAAAAAAAAGTATTAATGAATGTTTTCTATGAAAATTATGTTAATCAACATGAATTGTTATTCTTGTGAATCAAAAATAAATATTATTATAAACAAATGATATTCCTCATATGTGTTAGTAGTACCCATGTCAGTGGAAGGTATGTCCTGAGGAGCACAGAAATTGTTGAATTGTAATGCATCAAATTACAAGGTCAGAAAGAGAGATAAAAGAACTATATTGTCGATCTGAGAGGTCCCAGGTTTTACTGTAAGTGGCTCCCAATTAGGCCACCAATTAGCCACGTCACCACAAACCTAGAGCTCCCCCTGCTGGCACAGACAAACACAGAACAGCAGCCAACAGATTTACACAGATTGACCAAGAGGGCCAGGGACGAACCCAACACGGGAAAGCTGGATCGTCACAATTCACATTTTACAAGGCGACCCTATTTTATCCGAATTCAGGCTGTAAGAGTGAAGTGCATTATATGGGTTACCTACCAATATCACGTGGGTACATATGCGATACAGTAGGCCTATTTGTATCTGTGACAGATAATGTAATGACTTTCTGATGAACCAACAGTAGAAATATGGCATTGAGATAGTCAGTCAATCACTGAAGTGGGTGACGGCCTAATACCAACACCTACTTTGAATTTGGGAGGGGAGGGGAGGCAGGGCCCATAGTGTGCGCAAAGGACCGGTCCAACACCTACTTTGAAATGGGGAGGGGAGGGGAGGCAGGGCCCATAGTGTGCGCAAAGGACCGGTTTGCCTGTGCAATTCAGTCGCTTGAGTCCCCATTAATATATTGTTATTTCTATAATGGGCAGGCATGGATGCTCACACTAATACGTTCCATTACCTTGATATCATATTAGATGCTGAATACAGAGAAGGGCACACTGATTCAGAGAATGAATGCTAGTGTGTGGCCCAATATGGCTCATAGGGTTAGGGACCAGGTGAGTATTTTCCAACGCTTAAAACAAAATGAATTGTTTTCCTAATCAATTCTACTCAAACTTTACTGTCCCTGATCTGAGCTAGGCCTATGTGATCTCAGACACCTGGCGGCCTTTGGTTAGGTTGATAGAAGGAGACCAGTGAGATCCTCTGTAATCTGGTAAAAAAAAGACACTATAAATAGGCTGTAAACGCATGAAATAAATGTCACCTAGGCTACCTGACGACAAGGCTACTCTTGCGCGTAATCAAATGACTGAAAGGCTACGATTAGCAACATTGTGCTCAAACTTATACATCGTGTCCTAGCATGCTGCCTCGAGTGCCATGTTTTATTTTGTTTTATTTATTTATTTATTTATTTATTTTGACCTAATCTGGTGTGATTAAGAACGATTTTGTGAAGATTGGAAATGTAAAGCAAGCACGGGGCAGGTCAGGCCATTGTGACGCACAGGATATCAGAAGTTGTACCGCGTGCGTCATAATATAGGTGTTTTCATGGTGATGTTTCAAGTTCTCTCTTTCGAACAAAACTGAACCAAAACTTGATTGAGCACGGCGACTTTGCTGGGTTTTGTATGCTGACTTATTTTAAAAGACTGAAATTATATTTGCAGGCTTCTGTCTTCCCGACTTCGTAATGTCGGAAGGAAACGAGGTAAATTAAGTAATTATTTGAGTCAAATGTATCTGTTACACAGGTGAGGTAGGCTATTCACTGTACTATTGTAGAATTAATTAAATCTTTGACGTTATGCCGTAGCCTATAGCCTACTCATCTGAACGAATAGCTCAGCAGTCTATCAAATGCCGGAAAGACATAGTATTTACTTAGGTTATAATATCCTGGCATAGAACAAATGGTAAAAGCGATGCCAACCGGATACAGTAGAGAATAATTCACCCCGAGTCATAGGCCTATGGCTGACAAGTTATTTTGACATTAACTAAATTCATAGGCTAGGCCTACTGTATATTCTACTAGGCTATTGTGAATAAATGAATGATTGTGTGTTGTGCCATTATAGCCAAAGAAGAAATCTTCTGAGGAATCAAGGGCTGAATGTAGCTCCATCATGAGGACCTCAACGATTGATGCAGGTTAGTCTAAATCAAATTCAGACGTGCTAAATAGCCTAATGTCAATATAATAGTAAAAAATAATGCTTAATGGTCAGAAAAATGTGGTTATTGTCATACAATTAGCACAAGTGCTTCATCCCATTTAAACCTTTTCCATTCAACTTATAACTGTAGTGATATTTTCAGATTTGGATCATATGAATCTTTCTCCCATGATACGCCACCTTGTGGAAAACATGACGGAAGAGTAAGAGACTAACACTACTACTACTCCTACTACTAATAACAAGACTCATCAACAACAACAGGGTGATATTATGGTGGTGGTTGTTAGGGTTTTGCTATATGTTCTAAATGTCTTTTCCCTTTTTCAAGCATTGGAGAATCGTTCGTGAGGCTCTATGTGTGCCTGTGAGCTCAATTTCATTCTCATAATAGCATTGATATAGACTATTTCTCGTCAATCATAAAGTGTAGAGAATAAAAATTCTATAATAATCTTTGTTTTAATATTCTTCTCTGATGAAAAAACGTATCATCTGATTTTTTTTACAGAGGACCAGGGAGGAAGTTTACCAGCTTTGTGCCGGCATAGTAGTGAAAGTGGTCCGGACGGCTCATTATTACCTAATCCCAGCCCTCAGTGAAGTTCTGGCTGTTCCTGCTGCACATGTCATTCTATATGGAACGAAAAGGTCAGGGTAACACCTATTTCTGCAACAATATGAATGAATGTTATATTATGCGCATTGGCTGTAAATGTTCTATTTGGATGTAATCATTTCGTACTCACCAAGATTTTGATTAGTGACTAATTGTGCATTTTATTGTAACTGAAGTAGCGCTTTTTGAGCGCAAATTGAGCTTAAGTAGCATCGTTATAGGGCATTCATTGTTTTCTCTCATTGATTTTAGTTCAGCTTTGGTATCTACACGTGGTCATTATGTCTCGTAACAGGTTTGGCACTTCAGAGGCCAAGAATGCTGAAGAGTCATGTCTGGGAGAAGGACCTCAGAGAATTACCTATGAAAGGCCCTTGGCAGCTGCCAAGATGGAAGTAGATGGGATTTTGCAGGAGCCTGTCAGGATAGTCAGTGGTTTGCCGTCAGCTGTGCCTGCGTTAGTGAAGGAACCCAAGTCTGAAGCCTCAGGACTTTCCAGCTCTATCCCGCTGCTCAACCAGCTGACTGATGCCGAATTTCAAAATAGGGCAACAAATCGAGTCAGTGAGATTTTGCTCAGAAATCTTGAGAACGATTCCTGCCCTGAATTACCAGCTGTCATGTCTGTTGAAGATCACGATGATGATGAAGAAGAGGATGATGATGAGCCAAATGCCCAATTGGAAAGTCAGGCAAAACACTTTCTAGCCTTTATTGACCCTCTGTCATTGGCATTTGCAGATGATCTAGTTGGTGAAATCATGGAATCCATGAACGAGACTGTCTCCAGTCAAGATTATCATGTGGCAGCATTTGATGTTGTCGAATACATTACTGAGGGGATGAAGGATCTTGTGGAGACAGCGCGAGGCATAGGAGCTGTTTCTGTCAAAAAGATCTGCGCAACATCTCAAAGAATGTTCAGTGCCATTAAGAATGTTGTGGGAAACTTGTTTTCTAAATCTGCCTACTCTGACAGAAAAGAGGAAACAACAATGGCATATGCCAGAAATGTCATTTGCGACGTGATTATCTCCATGCAGAGTGACCTTCGAGATTTCAAGAGTGCAGAAAATGTAGAGCAAGCAGCTCTGATTCATAAGATCCTTGGTGCCATGTTGAATGAAGTGCAAATGATTGACATCAAAATAGGCAAGGATAGGCCACAAAGCCATCGACTGCCGTCACCCTCTTCTGCTGACTCAGAAGTAAATGACCAGAACAGACTCCGTGACACTCCTGATTCCCCTGAGGTACCTATCAAAGGGATTTCCCCTGTTCTCGTGTGTTCCAATATTGGAATGAAGGACTCGTCATTGTCTAGTAAATGTTCACACGAGACCATCACTCATGTGGTAGACACCATCTTCGAATCGGGGAAACGTGTTCACATCACTAGAAGACTGGACGAATTAATGTCAGACACCAAAATGATGGAGTATTCTCATAATATTGCAGGTGAAGTACAGAAGCTCCTTAAAAATTATCATGGTGTCCAGACTATATCTGTGCCAGTGGGGAAGAGTCTCTCAGACTCCGTCCTGTACAAGTTGCGACCAAGAGCCGTAGGAAAGAATGAAATTCCATCAGGTTTCATTTACGGTTATGTAGAGGAGGCTGTAAAGCGACTTGTCCTGTCATTTTTATTCCCCTCAATCTCTTCATCAACGTCTGAGGAGTTTGGGAGCACAGTGGATGTATTCACGCAAGTGATGACACAAGTAGTCATGGAGACACTTTCCACACAGTCACAGGATAACATAGCTTCCTCACGTAACAGCACTGATGACATCAAGGAATTGGTCAAGGATGATCAGAAACTGTCAGACAAACAGGCACAGGACACCAAAACGCCATCTTTCACTAGTAGCTCAGACAATGTGCTCCCACACATTTTTGATGAACATGGTGAAAGAGGTACCTCTTTGTCTCACTTAAGTCTCTTAGAGTCCAATAACTATGCCTCCTTGGTGTCTATGCTGGTCATCCAACTTCTGAAGAAGATTAATAGTTTACACCAGAATGTTGACCAGAACACACTTCCAGACAATGTTCTGGATATGTCCAATGACTTGATTGTGGAAGTTCTGAATCAGCTGAATATAACTTTTGGCATCAGAAGTGATGGACATCATCCACAGGAAGTGAATATTCACCAAATTTTCAGAGTTGTTTACAAGGAGCTCACTCAGGACTTTGGGTCTGAAAACATACTCTGTTCTGCCCTGAAGTCACAAAATCCATCTTTGACATCTTCACTGGTAGAAAAACTGACAAAGGCAATTGTAAAGACATGTAGCCCCCCGAGCACACCAGCATCTGCATGTCTACCACCAAGTCAAACTGCAATTGGACCTCAGAAAAAAAGAGAGGAAAAGACAAGGAACAACATGTTTCCCTTTCGGCTGAAGATGCCGACATTCAACTGGAAGGTAGAGTATCATGCTTATCATTTAGTTCATATAGGTCATGAGGTGTTGTACTGCACAGTAAAGCATACATTGCAATACCTAGTTGTAGGGTATAACTTTTAGTTTCTATAAATGTTCTTCAGAAATCAAGGAGAGGAGAACTCAGTGACTGCAAGGATTCTCCTGTTGCAAAGACAAGTAAGTTCTTGTTGGTATTTAAACCTGATTCCCCTGCTGTAACTTACAGTTTGAATAGATAGGATACTGTATATGAACTACATTTTGTTTGCCATAGGTTTGTCTAGAGTTCAGGCAAATGCATCCTTGTCTGAGTTGAGAGAGTCTCCTGTGTCTGCTGGTCCACTGGAGGTGCCACTGGAGGAAGCGACCGTGGGGTGCTGTTTCTTCAGGATCCCCAAGTTCAAGCTCTCCTTCAAGGTGGAGTTCAGTTCATGCTAACACATGTATTGAGTTTAACCATGCTTATCTCATAGATTAGTGACTGAAGGACAAATTTGATTCAACATGATCTGTGAGTATGCACATGAAATATCTCATCATCAGTGTTTGAATTTGAAATAATTAATCTCTTTCTAATTTTATCAGAAATTAATGAGAGGTGCTAAAGTTGCACATTGTGACTATGTCAACTCAAGTGAAGAAACCAACAATGTGCCAGGTAATAAAAACAACAACAACAAAAAATAGATACAAACATTGACCATTCAGTCATTGAAACTATTCTGAAATGTCTTTGACATATTCTTCCAGGCTGTGCAACATCCTCTCATGAGATTCAGCTTGAAAAGACCACTGCTGAGCTCACTGCCTCTGAGGGTCCAACCAAACCAGAAGAGACTGTATCAGGGCTTGCCAACGCATCCTCTCTTGAGATGTGACCTTCTCACTGGAATCAACTACACCATCAGATTATCTTTTCTACACCTAAATCCGGCTATTTTCATTGACCAAATACTTTATTTTCATTGAACTTGTCAAAGTCAAATTAAATATGCATTCAATGAAATAATGACATTTGTATTTACTGTAATGGAAATAACATAAAATGACTGATTCACTGACCCCTGGTGGATGTAAAAGTGTTATGTGTTCTGTTAGAATTGAATCTAAATTGGGTAATGGTCTAGAATGGTGTAAATAGAGTTTTTATCATGTGGTTGGTTCCACCACTAATTAGACTCAATAACACTGCAAAAACAAAAATGGAGATGATGAAGAAAGCTAAACATCAGGTCATTATCTGGTCCCAAATTCAAATGTGATTCTTGAAAAAGTCTTTGAGAGGAGCTTTAAAATTATTTCAAATTACATTAACAAATTTGACCAATATCACAAATATTAGGTAGACTACACTTCATTTCCTCACCATGAAAACAGCAACAACAAAAAAAAAATGCTAAAAAAAAGTATTAATGAATGTTTTCTATGAAAATTATGTTAATCAACATGAATTGTTATTCTTGTGAATCAAAAATAAATATTATTATAAACAAATGATATTCCTCATATGTGTTAGTAGTACCCATGTCAGTGGAAGGTATGTCCTGAGGAGCACAGAAATTGTTGAATTGTAATGCATCAAATTACAAGGTCAGAAAGAGAGATAAAAGAACTATATTGTCGATCTGAGAGGTCCTAGGTTTTACTGTAAGTGGCTCCCAATTAGGCCACCAATTAGCCACGTCACCACAAACCTAGAGCTCCCCCTGCTGGCACAGACAAACACAGAACAGCAGCCAACAGATTTACACAGATTGACCAAGAGGGCCAGGGACGAACCCAACACGGGAAAGCTGGATCGTCACAATTCACATTTTACAAGGCGACCCTATTTTATCCGAATTCAGGCTGTAAGAGTGAAGTGCATTATATGGGTTACCTACCAATATCACGTGGGTACATATGCGATACAGTAGGCCTATTTGTATCTGTGACAGATAATGTAATGACTTTCTGATGAACCAACAGTAGAAATATGGCATTGAGATAGTCAGTCAATCACTGAAGTGGGTGACGGCCTAATACCAACACCTACTTTGAATTTGGGAGGGGAGGGGAGGCAGGGCCCATAGTGTGCGCAAAGGACCGGTCCAACACCTACTTTGAAATGGGGAGGGGAGGGGAGGCAGGGCCCATAGTGTGCGCAAAGGACCGGTTTGCCTGTGCAATTCAGTCGCTTGAGTCCCCATTAATATATTGTTATTTCTATAATGGGCAGGCATGGATGCTCACACTAATACGTTCCATTACCTTGATATCATATTAGATGCTGAATACAGAGAAGGGCACACTGATTCAGAGAATGAATGCTAGTGTGTGGCCCAATATGGCTCATAGGGTTAGGGACCAGGTGAGTATTTTCCAACGCTTAAAACAAAATGAATTGTTTTCCTAATCAATTCTACTCAAACTTTACTGTCCCTGATCTGAGCTAGGCCTATGTGATCTCAGACACCTGGCGGCCTTTGGTTAGGTTGATAGAAGGAGACCAGTGAGATCCTCTGTAATCTGGTAAAAAAAAGACACTATAAATAGGCTGTAAACGCATGAAATAAATGTCACCTAGGCTACCTGACGACAAGGCTACTCTTGCGCGTAATCAAATGACTGAAAGGCTACGATTAGCAACATTGTGCTCAAACTTATACATCGTGTCCTAGCATGCTGCCTCGAGTGCCATGTTTTATTTTGTTTTATTTATTTATTTATTTATTTATTTTGACCTAATCTGGTGTGATTAAGAACGATTTTGTGAAGATTGGAAATGTAAAGCAAGCACGGGGCAGGTCAGGCCATTGTGACGCACAGGATATCAGAAGTTGTACCGCGTGCGTCATAATATAGGTGTTTTCATGGTGATGTTTCAAGTTCTCTCTTTCGAACAAAACTGAACCAAAACTTGATTGAGCACGGCGACTTTGCTGGGTTTTGTATGCTGACTTATTTTAAAAGACTGAAATTATATTTGCAGGCTTCTGTCTTCCCGACTTCGTAATGTCGGAAGGAAACGAGGTAAATTAAGTAATTATTTGAGTCAAATGTATCTGTTACACAGGTGAGGTAGGCTATTCACTGTACTATTGTAGAATTAATTAAATCTTTGACGTTATGCCGTAGCCTATAGCCTACTCATCTGAACGAATAGCTCAGCAGTCTATCAAATGCCGGAAAGACATAGTATTTACTTAGGTTATAATATCCTGGCATAGAACAAATGGTAAAAGCGATGCCAACCGGATACAGTAGAGAATAATTCACCCCGAGTCATAGGCCTATGGCTGACAAGTTATTTTGACATTAACTAAATTCATAGGCTAGGCCTACTGTATATTCTACTAGGCTATTGTGAATAAATGAATGATTGTGTGTTGTGCCATTATAGCCAAAGAAGAAATCTTCTGAGGAATCAAGGGCTGAATGTAGCTCCATCATGAGGACCTCAACGATTGATGCAGGTTAGTCTAAATCAAATTCAGACGTGCTAAATAGCCTAATGTCAATATAATAGTAAAAAATAATGCTTAATGGTCAGAAAAATGTGGTTATTGTCATACAATTAGCACAAGTGCTTCATCCCATTTAAACCTTTTCCATTCAACTTATAACTGTAGTGATATTTTCAGATTTGGATCATATGAATCTTTCTCCCATGATACGCCACCTTGTGGAAAACATGACGGAAGAGTAAGAGACTCTAACACTACTACTACTCCTACTACTAATAACAAGACTCATCAACATCAACAGGGTGATATTATGGTGGTGGTTGTTAGGGTTTTGCTATATGTTCTAAATGTCTTTTCCCTTTTTCAGGCATTGGAGAATCGTTCGTGAGGCTCTATGTGTGCCTGTGAGCTCAATTTCATTCTCATAATAGCATTGATATAGACTATTTCTCGTCAATCATAAAGTGTAGAGAATAAAAATTCTATAATAATCTTTGTTTTAATATTCTTCTCTGATGAAAAAACGTATCATCTGATTTTTTTTACAGAGGACCAGGGAGGAAGTTTACCAGCTTTGTGCCGGCATAGTAGTGAAAGTGGTCCGGACGGCTCATTATTACCTAATCCCAGCCCTCAGTGAAGTTCTGGCTGTTCCTGCTGCACATGTCATTCTATATGGAACGAAAAGGTCAGGGTAACACCTATTTCTGCAACAATATGAATGAATGTTATATTATGCGCATTGGCTGTAAATGTTCTATTTGGATGTAATCATTTCGTACTCACCAAGATTTTGATTAGTGACTAATTGTGCATTTTATTGTAACTGAAGTAGCGCTTTTTGAGCGCAAATTGAGCTTAAGTAGCATCGTTATAGGGCATTCATTGTTTTCTCTCATTGATTTTAGTTCAGCTTTGGTATCTACACGTGGTCATTATGTCTCGTAACAGGTTTGGCACTTCAGAGGCCAAGAATGCTGAAGAGTCATGTCTGGGAGAAGGACCTCAGAGAATTACCTATGAAAGGCCCTTGGCAGCTGCCAAGATGGAAGTAGATGGGATTTTGCAGGAGCCTGTCAGGATAGTCAGTGGTTTGCCGTCAGCTGTGCCTGCGTTAGTGAAGGAACCCAAGTCTGAAGCCTCAGGACTTTCCAGCTCTATCCCGCTGCTCAACCAGCTGACTGATGCCGAATTTCAAAATAGGGCAACAAATCGAGTCAGTGAGATTTTGCTCAGAAATCTTGAGAACGATTCCTGCCCTGAATTACCAGCTGGCATGTCTGTTGAAGATCACGATGATGATGAAGAAGAGGATGATGATGAGCCAAATGCCCAATTGGAAAGTCAGGCAAAACACTTTCTAGCCTTTATTGACCCTCTGTCATTGGCATTTGCAGATGATCTAGTTGGTGAAATCATGGAATCCATGAACGAGACTGTCTCCAGTCAAGATTATCATGTGGCAGCATTTGATGTTGTCGAATACATTACTGAGGGGATGAAGGATCTTGTGGAGACAGCGCGAGGCATAGGAGCTGTTTCTGTCAAAAAGATCTGCGCAACATCTCAAAGAATGTTCAGTGCCATTAAGAATGTTGTGGGAAACTTGTTTTCTAAATCTGCCTACTCTGACAGAAAAGAGGAAACAACAATGGCATATGCCAGAAATGTCATTTGCGACGTGATTATCTCCATGCAGAGTGACCTTCGAGATTTCAAGAGTGCAGAAAATGTAGAGCAAGCAGCTCTGATTCATAAGATCCTTGGTGCCATGTTGAATGAAGTGCAAATGATTGACATCAAAATAGGCAAGGATAGGCCACAAAGCCATCGACTGCCGTCACCCTCTTCTGCTGACTCAGAAGTAAATGACCAGAACAGACTCCGTGACACTCCTGATTCCCCTGAGGTACCTATCAAAGGGATTTCCCCTGTTCTCGTGTGTTCCAATATTGGAATGAAGGACTCGTCATTGTCTAGTAAATGTTCACACGAGACCATCACTCATGTGGTAGACACCATCTTCGAATCGGGGAAACGTGTTCACATCACTAGAAGACTGGACGAATTAATGTCAGACACCAAAATGATGGAGTATTCTCATAATATTGCAGGTGAAGTACAGAAGCTCCTTAAAAATTATCATGGTGTCCAGACTATATCTGTGCCAGTGGGGAAGAGTCTCTCAGACTCCGTCCTGTACAAGTTGCGACCAAGAGCCGTAGGAAAGAATGAAATTCCATCAGGTTTCATTTACGGTTATGTAGAGGAGGCTGTAAAGCGACTTGTCCTGTCATTTTTATTCCCCTCAATCTCTTCATCAACGTCTGAGGAGTTTGGGAGCACAGTGGATGTATTCACGCAAGTGATGACACAAGTAGTCATGGAGACACTTTCCACACAGTCACAGGATAACATAGCTTCCTCACGTAACAGCACTGATGACATCAAGGAATTGGTCAAGGATGATCAGAAACTGTCAGACAAACAGGCACAGGACACCAAAACGCCATCTTTCACTAGTAGCTCAGACAATGTGCTCCCACACATTTTTGATGAACATGGTGAAAGAGGTACCTCTTTGTCTCACTTAAGTCTCTTAGAGTCCAATAACTATGCCTCCTTGGTGTCTATGCTGGTCATCCAACTTCTGAAGAAGATTAATAGTTTACACCAGAATGTTGACCAGAACACACTTCCAGACAATGTTCTGGATATGTCCAATGACTTGATTGTGGAAGTTCTGAATCAGCTGAATATAACTTTTGGCATCAGAAGTGATGGACATCATCCACAGGAAGTGAATATTCACCAAATTTTCAGAGTTGTTTACAAGGAGCTCACTCAGGACTTTGGGTCTGAAAACATACTCTGTTCTGCCCTGAAGTCACAAAATCCATCTTTGACATCTTCACTGGTAGAAAAACTGACAAAGGCAATTGTAAAGACATGTAGCCCCCCGAGCACACCAGCATCTGCATGTCTACCACCAAGTCAAACTGCAATTGGACCTCAGAAAAAAAGAGAGGAAAAGACAAGGAACAACATGTTTCCCTTTCGGCTGAAGATGCCGACATTCAACTGGAAGGTAGAGTATCATGCTTATCATTTAGTTCATATAGGTCATGAGGTGTTGTACTGCACAGTAAAGCATACATTGCAATACCTAGTTGTAGGGTATAACTTTTAGTTTCTATAAATGTTCTTCAGAAATCAAGGAGAGGAGAACTCAGTGACTGCAAGGATTCTCCTGTTGCAAAGACAAGTAAGTTCTTGTTGGTATTTAAACCTGATTCCCCTGCTGTAACTTACA
The DNA here is from genome assembly GCF_963854185.1 of Sardina pilchardus. Taxonomy (NCBI): domain Eukaryota; kingdom Metazoa; phylum Chordata; class Actinopteri; order Clupeiformes; family Clupeidae; genus Sardina; species Sardina pilchardus. Next base: position 25,099,603 of record NC_084998.1, read on the forward strand.
GTTTGAATAGATAGGATACTGTATATGAACTACATTTTGTTTGCCATAGGTTCGTCTAGAGTTCAGGCAAATGCATCCTTGTCTGAGTTGAGAGAGTCTCCTGTGTCTGCTGGCCCACTGGAGGTGCCACTGGAGGAAGCGACCGTGGGGTGCTGTTTCTTCAGGATCCCCAAGTTCAAGCTCTCCTTCAAGGTGGAGTTCAGTTCATGCTAACACATGTATTGAGTTTAACCATGCTTATCTCATAGATTAGTGACTGAAGGACAAATTTGATTCAACATGATCTGTGAGTATGCACATGAAATATCTCATCATCAGTGTTTGAATTTGAAATAATTAATCTCTTTCTAATTTTATCAGAAATTAATGAGAGGTGCTAAAGTTGCACATTGTGACTATGTCAACTCAAGTGAAGAAACCAACAATGTGCCAGGTAATAAAAACAACAACAACAAAAAATAGATACAAACATTGACCATTCAGTCATTGAAACTATTCTGAAATGTCTTTGACATATTCTTCCAGGCTGTGCAACATCCTCTCATGAGATTCAGCTTGAAAAGACCACTGCTGAGCTCACTGCCTCTGAGGGTCCAACCAAACCAGAAGAGACTGTATCAGGGCTTGCCAACGCATCCTCTCTTGAGATGTGACCTTCTCACTGGAATCAACTACACCATCAGATTATCTTTTCTACACCTAAATCCGGCTATTTTCATTGACCAAATACTTTATTTTCATTGAACTTGTCAAAGTCAAATTAAATATGCATTCAATGAAATAATGACATTTGTATTTACTGTAATGGAAATAACATAAAATGACTGATTCACTGACCCCTGGTGGATGTAAAAGTGTTATGTGTTCTGTTAGAATTGAATCTAAATTGGGTAATGGTCTAGAATGGTGTAAATAGAGTTTTTATCATGTGGTTGGTTCCACCACTAATTAGACTCAATAACACTGCAAAAACAAAAATGGAGATGATGAAGAAAGCTAAACATCAGGTCATTATCTGGTCCCAAATTCAAATGTGATTCTTGAAAAAGTCTTTGAGAGGAGCTTTAAAATTATTTCAAACTAATTAACAAATTTGACCAATATCACAAATATTAGGTAGACTACACTTCATTTCCTCACCATGAAAACAGCAACAACAAAAAAAATGCTAAAAAAAAGTATTAATGAATGTTTTCTATGAAAAGCACAGGGCAGGTCAGGCCATTGTGACGCACAGGATATCAGAAGTTGTACCGCGTGCGTCATAATATAGGTGTTTTCATGGTGATGTTTCAAGTTCTCTCTTTCGAACAAAACTGAACCAAAACTTGATTGAGCACGGCGACTTTGCTGGGTTTTGTATGCTGACTTATTTTAAAAGACTGAAATTATATTTGCAGGCTTCTGTCTTCCCGACTTCGTAATGTCGGAAGGAAACGAGGTAAATTAAGTAATTATTTGAGTCAAATGTATTTGTTACACAGGTGAGGTAGGCTATTCACTGTACTATTGTAGAATTAATTAAATCTTTGACGTTATGCCGTAGCCTATAGCCTACTCATCTGAACGAATAGCTCAGCAGTCTATCAAATGCCGGAAAGGCATAGTATTTACTTAGGTTATAATATCCTGGCATAGAACAACTGGTAAAAGCGATGCCAACCGGATACAGTAGAGTACCTCTTTGTCTCACTTAAGTCTCTTAGAGTCCAATAACTATGCCTCCTTGGTGTCTATGCTGGTCATCCAACTTCTGAAGAAGATTAATAGTTTACACCAGAATATTGATCAGAACACACTTCCAGATGATGTTCTGGATATGTCCAATGACTTGATTGTGGAAGTTCTGAATCAGCTGAATATAACTTTTGGCATCAGAAGTGATGGACATCATCCACAGGAAGTGAATATTCACCAAATTTTCAGAGTTGTTTACAAGGAGCTCACTCAGGACTTTGGGTCTGAAAACATACTCTGTTCTGCCCTGAAGTCACAAAATCCATCTTTGACATCTTCACTGGTAGAAAAACTGACAAAGGCAATTGTAAAGACATGTAGCCCCCCGAGCACACCAGCATCTGCATGTCTACCACCAAGTCAAACTGCAATTGGACCTCAGAAAAAAAGAGAGGAGAAGACAAGGAACAACATGTTTCCCTTTCGGCTGAAGATGCCGACATTCAACTGGAAGGTAGAGTATCATGCTTATCATTTAGTTCATATAGGTCATGAGGTGTTGTACTGCACAGTAAAGCATACATTGCAATACCTAGTTGTAGGGTATAACTTTTAGTTTCTATAAATGTTCTTCAGAAATCAAGGAGAGGAGAACTCAGTGACTGCAAGGATTCTCCTGTTGCAAAGACAAGTAAGTTCTTGTTGGTATTTAAACCTGATTCCCCTGCTGTAACTTACAGTTTGAATAGATAGGATACTGTATATGAACTACATTTTGTTTGCCATAGGTTCGTCTAGAGTTCAGGCAAATGCATCCTTGTCTGAGTTGAGAGAGTCTCCTGTGTCTGCTGGTCCACTGGAGGTGCCACTGGAGGAAGCGACCGTGGGGTGCTGTTTCTTCAGGATCCCCAAGTTCAAGCTCTCCTTCAAGGTGGAGTTCAGTTCATGCTAACACATGTATTGAGTTTAACCATGCTTATCTCATAGATTAGTGACTGAAGGACAAATTTGATTCAACATGATCTGTGAGTATGCACATGAAATATCTCATCATCAGTGTTTGAATTTGAAATAATTAATCTCTTTCTAATTTTATCAGAAATTAATGAGAGGTGCTAAAGTTGCACATTGTGACTATGTCAACTCAAGTGAAGAAACCAACAATGTGCCAGGTAATAAAAACAACAACAACAAAAAATAGATACAAACATTGACCATTCAGTCATTGAAACTATTCTGAAATGTCTTTGACATATTCTTCCAGGCTGTGCAACATCCTCTCATGAGATTCAGCTTGAAAAGACCACTGCTGAGCTCACTGCCTCTGAGGGTCCAACCAAACCAGAAGAGACTGTATCAGGGCTTGCCAACGCATCCTCTCTTGAGATGTGACCTTCTCACTGGAATCAACTACACCATCAGATTATCTTTTCTACACCTAAATCCGGCTATTTTCATTGACCAAATACTTTATTTTCATTGAACTTGTCAAAGTCAAATTAAATATACATTCAATGAAATAATGACATTTGTATTTACTGTAATGGAAATAACATAAAATGACTGATTCACTGACCCCTGGTGGATGTAAAAGTGTTATGTGTTCTGTTAGAATTGAATCTAAATTGGGTAATGGTCTAGAATGGTGTAAATAGAGTTTTTATCATGTGGTTGGTTCCACCACTAATTAGACTCAATAACACTGCAAAAACAAAAATGGAGATGATGAAGAAAGCTAAACATCAGGTCATTATCTGGTCCCAAATTCAAATGTGATTCTTGAAAAAGTCTTTGAGAGGAGCTTTAAAATTATTTCAAATTACATTAACAAATTTGACCAATATCACAAATATTAGGTAGACTACACTTCATTTCCTCACCATGAAAACAGCAACAACAAAAAAAAAATGCTAAAAAAAAGTATTAATGAATGTTTTCTATGAAAATTATGTTAATCAACATGAATTGTTATTCTTGTGAATCAAAAATAAATATTATTATAAACAAATGATATTCCTCATATGTGTTAGTAGTACCCATGTCAGTGGAAGGTATGTCCTGAGGAGCACAGAAATTGTTGAATTGTAATGCATCAAATTACAAGGTCAGAAAGAGAGATAAAAGAACTATATTGTCGATCTGAGAGGTCCCAGGTTTTACTGTAAGTGGCTCCCAATTAGGCCACCAATTAGCCACGTCACCACAAACCTAGAGCTCCCCCTGCTGGCACAGACAAACACAGAACAGCAGCCAACAGATTTACACAGATTGACCAAGAGGGCCAGGGACGAACCCAACACGGGAAAGCTGGATCGTCACAATTCACATTTTACAAGGCGACCCTATTTTATCCGAATTCAGGCTGTAAGAGTGAAGTGCATTATATGGGTTACCTACCAATATCACGTGGGTACATATGCGATACAGTAGGCCTATTTGTATCTGTGACAGATAATGTAATGACTTTCTGATGAACCAACAGTAGAAATATGGCATTGAGATAGTCAGTCAATCACTGAAGTGGGTGACGGCCTAATACCAACACCTACTTTGAATTTGGGAGGGGAGGGGAGGCAGGGCCCATAGTGTGCGCAAAGGACCGGTCCAACACCTACTTTGAAATGGGGAGGGGAGGGGAGGCAGGGCCCATAGTGTGCGCAAAGGACCGGTTTGCCTGTGCAATTCAGTCGCTTGAGTCCCCATTAATATATTGTTATTTCTATAATGGGCAGGCATGGATGCTCACACTAATACGTTCCATTACCTTGATATCATATTAGATGCTGAATACAGAGAAGGGCACACTGATTCAGAGAATGAATGCTAGTGTGTGGCCCAATATGGCTCATAGGGTTAGGGACCAGGTGAGTATTTTCCAACGCTTAAAACAAAATGAATTGTTTTCCTAATCAATTCTACTCAAACTTTACTGTCCCTGATCTGAGCTAGGCCTATGTGATCTCAGACACCTGGCGGCCTTTGGTTAGGTTGATAGAAGGAGACCAGTGAGATCCTCTGTAATCTGGTAAAAAAAAGACACTATAAATAGGCTGTAAACGCATGAAATAAATGTCACCTAGGCTACCTGACGACAAGGCTACTCTTGCGCGTAATCAAATGACTGAAAGGCTACGATTAGCAACATTGTGCTCAAACTTATACATCGTGTCCTAGCATGCTGCCTCGAGTGCCATGTTTTATTTTGTTTTATTTATTTATTTATTTATTTATTTTGACCTAATCTGGTGTGATTAAGAACGATTTTGTGAAGATTGGAAATGTAAAGCAAGCACGGGGCAGGTCAGGCCATTGTGACGCACAGGATATCAGAAGTTGTACCGCGTGCGTCATAATATAGGTGTTTTCATGGTGATGTTTCAAGTTCTCTCTTTCGAACAAAACTGAACCAAAACTTGATTGAGCACGGCGACTTTGCTGGGTTTTGTATGCTGACTTATTTTAAAAGACTGAAATTATATTTGCAGGCTTCTGTCTTCCCGACTTCGTAATGTCGGAAGGAAACGAGGTAAATTAAGTAATTATTTGAGTCAAATGTATCTGTTACACAGGTGAGGTAGGCTATTCACTGTACTATTGTAGAATTAATTAAATCTTTGACGTTATGCCGTAGCCTATAGCCTACTCATCTGAACGAATAGCTCAGCAGTCTATCAAATGCCGGAAAGGCATAGTATTTACTTAGGTTATAATATCCTGGCATAGAACAAATGGTAAAAGCGATGCCAACCGGATACAGTAGAGAATAATTCACCCCGAGTCATAGGCCTATGGCTGACAAGTTATTTTGACATTAACTAAATTCATAGGCTAGGCCTACTGTATATTCTACTAGGCTATTGTGAATAAATGAATGATTGTGTGTTGTGCCATTATAGCCAAAGAAGAAATCTTCTGAGGAATCAAGGGCTGAATGTAGCTCCATCATGAGGACCTCAACGATTGATGCAGGTTAGTCTAAATCAAATTCAGACGTGCTAAATAGCCTAATGTCAATATAATAGTAAAAAATAATGCTTAATGGTCAGAAAAATGTGGTTATTGTCATACAATTAGCACAAGTGCTTCATCCCATTTAAACCTTTTCCATTCAACTTATAACTGTAGTGATATTTTCAGATTTGGATCATATGAATCTTTCTCCCATGATACGCCACCTTGTGGAAAACATGACGGAAGAGTAAGAGACTCTAACACTACTACTCCTACTACTAATAACAAGACTCATCAACATCAACAGGGTGATATTATGGTGGTGGTTGTTAGGGTTTTGCTATATGTTCTAAATGTCTTTTCCCTTTTTCAGGCATTGGAGAATCGTTCGTGAGGCTCTATGTGTGCCTGTGAGCTCAATTTCATTCTCATAATAGCATTGATATAGACTATTTCTCGTCAATCATAAAGTGTAGAGAATAAAAATTCTATAATAATCTTTGTTTTAATATTCTTCTCTGATGAAAAAACGTATCATCTGATTTTTTTTACAGAGGACCAGGGAGGAAGTTTACCAGCTTTGTGCCGGCATAGTAGTGAAAGTGGTCCGGACGGCTCATTATTACCTAATCCCAGCCCTCAGTGAAGTTCTGGCTGTTCCTGCTGCACATGTCATTCTATATGGAACGAAAAGGTCAGGGTAACACCTATTTCTGCAACAATATGAATGAATGTTATATTATGCGCATTGGCTGTAAATGTTCTATTTGGATGTAATCATTTCGTACTCACCAAGATTTTGATTAGTGACTAATTGTGCATTTTATTGTAACTGAAGTAGCGCTTTTTGAGCGCAAATTGAGCTTAAGTAGCATCGTTATAGGGCATTCATTGTTTTCTCTCATTGATTTTAGTTCAGCTTTGGTATCTACACGTGGTCATTATGTCTCGTAACAGGTTTGGCACTTCAGAGGCCAAGAATGCTGAAGAGTCATGTCTGGGAGAAGGACCTCAGAGAATTACCTATGAAAGGCCCTTGGCAGCTGCCAAGATGGAAGTAGATGGGATTTTGCAGGAGCCTGTCAGGATAGTCAGTGGTTTGCCGTCAGCTGTGCCTGCGTTAGTGAAGGAACCCAAGTCTGAAGCCTCAGGACTTTCCAGCTCTATCCCGCTGCTCAACCAGCTGACTGATGCCGAATTTCAAAATAGGGCAACAAATCGAGTCAGTGAGATTTTGCTCAGAAATCTTGAGAACGATTCCTGCCCTGAATTACCAGCTGGCATGTCTGTTGAAGATCACGATGATGATGAAGAAGAGGATGATGATGAGCCAAATGCCCAATTGGAAAGTCAGGCAAAACACTTTCTAGCCTTTATTGACCCTCTGTCATTGGCATTTGCAGATGATCTAGTTGGTGAAATCATGGAATCCATGAACGAGACTGTCTCCAGTCAAGATTATCATGTGGCAGCATTTGATGTTGTCGAATACATTACTGAGGGGATGAAGGATCTTGTGGAGACAGCGCGAGGCATAGGAGCTGTTTCTGTCAAAAAGATCTGCGCAACATCTCAAAGAATGTTCAGTGCCATTAAGAATGTTGTGGGAAACTTGTTTTCTAAATCTGCCTACTCTGACAGAAAAGAGGAAACAACAATGGCATATGCCAGAAATGTCATTTGCGACGTGATTATCTCCATGCAGAGTGACCTTCGAGATTTCAAGAGTGCAGAAAATGTAGAGCAAGCAGCTCTGATTCATAAGATCCTTGGTGCCATGTTGAATGAAGTGCAAATGATTGACATCAAAATAGGCAAGGATAGGCCACAAAGCCATCGACTGCCGTCACCCTCTTCTGCTGACTCAGAAGTAAATGACCAGAACAGACTCCGTGACACTCCTGATTCCCCTGAGGTACCTATCAAAGGGATTTCCCCTGTTCTCGTGTGTTCCAATATTGGAATGAAGGACTCGTCATTGTCTAGTAAATGTTCACACGAGACCATCACTCATGTGGTAGACACCATCTTCGAATCGGGGAAACGTGTTCACATCACTAGAAGACTGGACGAATTAATGTCAGACACCAAAATGATGGAGTATTCTCATAATATTGCAGGTGAAGTACAGAAGCTCCTTAAAAATTATCATGGTGTCCAGACTATATCTGTGCCAGTGGGGAAGAGTCTCTCAGACTCCGTCCTGTACAAGTTGCGACCAAGAGCCGTAGGAAAGAATGAAATTCCATCAGGTTTCATTTACGGTTATGTAGAGGAGGCTGTAAAGCGACTTGTCCTGTCATTTTTATTCCCCTCAATCTCTTCATCAACGTCTGAGGAGTTTGGGAGCACAGTGGATGTATTCACGCAAGTGATGACACAAGTAGTCATGGAGACACTTTCCACACAGTCACAGGATAACATAGCTTCCTCACGTAACAGCACTGATGACATCAAGGAATTGGTCAAGGATGATCAGAAACTGTCAGACAAACAGGCACAGGACACCAAAACGCCATCTTTCACTAGTAGCTCAGACAATGTGCTCCCACACATTTTTGATGAACATGGTGAAAGAGGTACCTCTTTGTCTCACTTAAGTCTCTTAGAGTCCAATAACTATGCCTCCTTGGTGTCTATGCTGGTCATCCAACTTCTGAAGAAGATTAATAGTTTACACCAGAATGTTGACCAGAACACACTTCCAGACAATGTTCTGGATATGTCCAATGACTTGATTGTGGAAGTTCTGAATCAGCTGAATATAACTTTTGGCATCAGAAGTGATGGACATCATCCACAGGAAGTGAATATTCACCAAATTTTCAGAGTTGTTTACAAGGAGCTCACTCAGGACTTTGGGTCTGAAAACATACTCTGTTCTGCCCTGAAGTCACAAAATCCATCTTTGACATCTTCACTGGTAGAAAAACTGACAAAGGCAATTGTAAAGACATGTAGCCCCCCGAGCACACCAGCATCTGCATGTCTACCACCAAGTCAAACTGCAATTGGACCTCAGAAAAAAAGAGAGGAAAAGACAAGGAACAACATGTTTCCCTTTCGGCTGAAGATGCCGACATTCAACTGGAAGGTAGAGTATCATGCTTATCATTTAGTTCATATAGGTCATGAGGTGTTGTACTGCACAGTAAAGCATACATTGCAATACCTAGTTGTAGGGTATAACTTTTAGTTTCTATAAATGTTCTTCAGAAATCAAGGAGAGGAGAACTCAGTGACTGCAAGGATTCTCCTGTTGCAAAGACAAGTAAGTTCTTGTTGGTATTTAAACCTGATTCCCCTGCTGTAACTTACAGTTTGAATAGATAGGATACTGTATATGAACTACATTTTGTTTGCCATAGGTTCGTCTAGAGTTCAGGCAAATGCATCCTTGTCTGAGTTGAGAGAGTCTCCTGTGTCTGCTGGCCCACTGGAGGTGCCACTGGAGGAAGCGACCGTGGGGTGCTGTTTCTTCAGGATCCCCAAGTTCAAGCTCTCCTTCAAGGTGGAGTTCAGTTCATGCTAACACATGTATTGAGTTTAACCATGCTTATCTCATAGATTAGTGACTGAAGGACAAATTTGATTCAACATGATCTGTGAGTATGCACATGAAATATCTCATCATCAGTGTTTGAATTTGAAATAATTAATCTCTTTCTAATTTTATCAGAAATTAATGAGAGGTGCTAAAGTTGCACATTGTGACTATGTCAACTCAAGTGAAGAAACCAACAATGTGCCAGGTAATAAAAACAACAACAACAAAAAATAGATACAAACATTGACCATTCAGTCATTGAAACTATTCTGAAATGTCTTTGACATATTCTTCCAGGCTGTGCAACATCCTCTCATGAGATTCAGCTTGAAAAGACCACTGCTGAGCTCACTGCCTCTGAGGGTCCAACCAAACCAGAAGAGACTGTATCAGGGCTTGCCAACGCATCCTCTCTTGAGATGTGACCTTCTCACTGGAATCAACTACACCATCAGATTATCTTTTCTACACCTAAATCCGGCTATTTTCATTGACCAAATACTTTATTTTCATTGAACTTGTCAAAGTCAAATTAAATATGCATTCAATGAAATAATGACATTTGTATTTACTGTAATGGAAATAACATAAAATGACTGATTCACTGACCCCTGGTGGATGTAAAAGTGTTATGTGTTCTGTTAGAATTAAATCTAAATTGGGTAATGGTCTAGAATGGTGTAAATAGAGTTTTTATCATGTGGTTGGTTCCACCACTAATTAGACTCAATAACACTGCAAAAACAAAAATGGAGATGATGAAGAAAGCTAAACATCAGGTCATTATCTGGTCCCAAATTCAAATGTGATTCTTGAAAAAGTCTTTGAGAGGAGCTTTAAAATTATTTCAAATTACATTAACAAATTTGACCAATATCACAAATATTAGGTAGACTACACTTCATTTCCTCACCATGAAAACAGCAACAACAAAAAAAAAATGCTAAAAAAAAGTATTAATGAATGTTTTCTATGAAAATTATGTTAATCAACATGAATTGTTATTCTTGTGAATCAAAAATAAATATTATTATAAACAAATGATATTCCTCATATGTGTTAGTAGTACCCATGTCAGTGGAAGGTACAGTATGTCCTGAGGAGCACAGAAATTGTTGAATTGTAATGCATCAAATTACAAGGTCAGAAAGAGAGATAAAAGAACTATATTGTCGATCTGAGAGGTCCCAGGTTTTACTGTAAGTGGCTCCCAATTAGGCCACCAATTAGCCACGTCACCACAAACCTAGAGCTCCCCCTGCTGGCACAGACAAACACAGAACAGCAGCCAACAGATTTACACAGATTGACCAAGAGGGCCAGGGACGAACCCAACACGGGAAAGCTGGATCGTCACAATTCACATTTTACAAGGCGACCCTATTTTATCCGAATTCAGGCTGTAAGAGTGAAGTGCATTATATGGGTTACCTACCAATATCACGTGGGTACATATGCGATACAGTAGGCCTATTTGTATCTGTGACAGATAATGTAATGACTTTCTGATGAACCAACAGTAGAAATATGGCATTGAGATAGTCAGTCAATCACTGAAGTGGGTGACGGCCTAATACCAACACCTACTTTGAATTTGGGAGGGGAGGGGAGGCAGGGCCCATAGTGTGCGCAAAGGACCGGTCCAACACCTACTTTGAAATGGGGAGGGGAGGGGAGGCAGGGCCCATAGTGTGCGCAAAGGACCGGTTTGCCTGTGCAATTCAGTCGCTTGAGTCCCCATTAATATATTGTTATTTCTATAATGGGCAGGCATGGATGCTCACACTAATACGTTCCATTACCTTGATATCATATTAGATGCTGAATACAGAGAAGGGCACACTGATTCAGAGAATGAATGCTAGTGTGTGGCCCAATATGGCTCATAGGGTTAGGGACCAGGTGAGTATTTTCCAACGCTTAAAACAAAATGAATTGTTTTCCTAATCAATTCTACTCAAACTTTACTGTCCCTGATCTGAGCTAGGCCTATGTGATCTCAGACACCTGGCGGCCTTTGGTTAGGTTGATAGAAGGAGACCAGTGAGATCCTCTGTAATCTGGTAAAAAAAAAAGACACTATAAATAGGCTGTAAACGCATGAAATAAATGTCACCTAGGCTACCAGACGACAAGGCTACTCTTGCGCGTAATCAAATGACTGAAAGGCTACGATTAGCAACATTGTGCTCAAACTTATACATCGTGTCCTAGCATGCTGCCTCGAGTGCCATGTTTTATTTTGTTTTATTTATTTATTTATTTATTTATTTTGACCTAATCTGGTGTGATTAAGAACGATTTTGTGAAGATTGGAAATGTAAAGCAAGCACGGGGCAGGTCAGGCCATTGTGACGCACAGGATATCAGAAGTTGTACCGCGTGCGTCATAATATAGGTGTTTTCATGGTGATGTTTCAAGTTCTCTCTTTCGAACAAAACTGAACCAAAACTTGATTGAGCACGGCGACTTTGCTGGGTTTTGTATGCTGACTTATTTTAAAAGACTGAAATTATATTTGCAGGCTTCTGTCTTCCCGACTTCGTAATGTCGGAAGGAAACGAGGTAAATTAAGTAATTATTTGAGTCAAATGTATCTGTTACACAGGTGAGGTAGGCTATTCACTGTACTATTGTAGAATTAATTAAATCTTTGACGTTATGCCGTAGCCTATAGCCTACTCATCTGAACGAATAGCTCAGCAGTCTATCAAATGCCGGAAAGGCATAGTATTTACTTAGGTTATAATATCCTGGCATAGAACAACTGGTAAAAGCGATGCCAACCGGATACAGTAGAGAATAATTCCCCCCGAGTCATAGGCCTATGGCTGACAAGTTATTTTGACATTAACTAAATTCATAGGCTAGGCCTACTGTATATTCTACTAGGCTATTGTGAATAAATGAATGATTGTGTGTTGTGCCATAGCCAAAGAAGAAATCTTCTGAGGAATCAAGGGCTGAATGTAGCTCCATCATGAGGACCTCAACGATTGATGCAGGTTAGTCTAAATCAAACTCAGACGTGCTAAATAGCCTAATGTCAATATAATAGTAAAAAATAATGCTTAATGGTCAGAACAATGTGGTTATTGTGCCTCATCCCATTTAAAACTTTTCCATTCAACTTATACTGTAACTGTAGTGATATTTTCAGATTTGGATCATATGAATCTTTCTCCCATGATACGCCACCTTGTGGAAAACATGACGGAAGAGTAAGAGACTCTAACACTACTACTACTCCTACTACTAATAACAAGACTCATCAACATCAACAGGGTGATATTATGGTGGTGGTTGTTAGGGTTTTGCTATATGTTCTAAATGTCTTTTCCCTTTTTCAGGCATTGGAGAATCGTTCGTGAGGCTCTATGTGTGCCTGTGAGCTCAATTTCATTCTCATAATAGCATTGATATAGACTATTTCTCGTCAATCATAAAGTGTAGAGAATAAAAATTCTATAATAATCTTTGTTTTAATATTCTTCTCTGATGAAAAAACGTATCATCTGATTTTTTTTACAGAGGACCAGGGAGGAAGTTTACCAGCTTTGTGCCGGCATAGTAGTGAAAGTGGTCCGGACGGCTCATTATTACCTAATCCCAGCCCTCAGTGAAGTTCTGGCTGTTCCTGCTGCACATGTCATTCTATATGGAACGAAAAGGTCAGGGTAACACCTATTTCTGCAACAATATGAATGAATGTTATATTATGCGCATTGGCTGTAAATGTTCTATTTGGATGTAATCATTTCGTACTCACCAAGATTTTGATTAGTGACTAATTGTGCATTTTATTGTAACTGAAGTAGCGCTTTTTGAGCGCAAATTGAGCTTAAGTAGCATCGTTATAGGGCATTCATTGTTTTCTCTCATTGATTTTAGTTCAGCTTTGGTATCTACACGTGGTCATTATGTCTCGTAACAGGTTTGGCACTTCAGAGGCCAAGAATGCTGAAGAGTCATGTCTGGGAGAAGGACCTCAGAGAATTACCTATGAAAGGCCCTTGGCAGCTGCCAAGATGGAAGTAGATGGGATTTTGCAGGAGCCTGTCAGGATAGTCAGTGGTTTGCCGTCAGCTGTGCCTGCGTTAGTGAAGGAACCCAAGTCTGAAGCCTCAGGACTTTCCAGCTCTATCCCGCTGCTCAACCAGCTGACTGATGCCGAATTTCAAAATAGGGCAACAAATCGAGTCAGTGAGATTTTGCTCAGAAATCTTGAGAACGATTCCTGCCCTGAATTACCAGCTGGCATGTCTGTTGAAGATCACGATGATGATGAAGAAGAGGATGATGATGAGCCAAATGCCCAATTGGAAAGTCAGGCAAAACACTTTCTAGCCTTTATTGACCCTCTGTCATTGGCATTTGCAGATGATCTAGTTGGTGAAATCATGGAATCCATGAACGAGACTGTCTCCAGTCAAGATTATCATGTGGCAGCATTTGATGTTGTCGAATACATTACTGAGGGGATGAAGGATCTTGTGGAGACAGCGCGAGGCATAGGAGCTGTTTCTGTCAAAAAGATCTGCGCAACATCTCAAAGAATGTTCAGTGCCATTAAGAATGTTGTGGGAAACTTGTTTTCTAAATCTGCCTACTCTGACAGAAAAGAGGAAACAACAATGGCATATGCCAGAAATGTCATTTGCGACGTGATTATCTCCATGCAGAGTGACCTTCGAGATTTCAAGAGTGCAGAAAATGTAGAGCAAGCAGCTCTGATTCATAAGATCCTTGGTGCCATGTTGAATGAAGTGCAAATGATTGACATCAAAATAGGCAAGGATAGGCCACAAAGCCATCGACTGCCGTCACCCTCTTCTGCTGACTCAGAAGTAAATGACCAGAACAGACTCCGTGACACTCCTGATTCCCCTGAGGTACCTATCAAAGGGATTTCCCCTGTTCTCGTGTGTTCCAATATTGGAATGAAGGACTCGTCATTGTCTAGTAAATGTTCACACGAGACCATCACTCATGTGGTAGACACCATCTTCGAATCGGGGAAACGTGTTCACATCACTAGAAGACTGGACGAATTAATGTCAGACACCAAAATGATGGAGTATTCTCATAATATTGCAGGTGAAGTACAGAAGCTCCTTAAAAATTATCATGGTGTCCAGACTATATCTGTGCCAGTGGGGAAGAGTCTCTCAGACTCCGTCCTGTACAAGTTGCGACCAAGAGCCGTAGGAAAGAATGAAATTCCATCAGGTTTCATTTACGGTTATGTAGAGGAGGCTGTAAAGCGACTTGTCCTGTCATTTTTATTCCCCTCAATCTCTTCATCAACGTCTGAGGAGTTTGGGAGCACAGTGGATGTATTCACGCAAGTGATGACACAAGTAGTCATGGAGACACTTTCCACACAGTCACAGGATAACATAGCTTCCTCACGTAACAGCACTGATGACATCAAGGAATTGGTCAAGGATGATCAGAAACTGTCAGACAAACAGGCACAGGACACCAAAACGCCATCTTTCACTAGTAGCTCAGACAATGTGCTCCCACACATTTTTGATGAACATGGTGAAAGAGGTACCTCTTTGTCTCACTTAAGTCTCTTAGAGTCCAATAACTATGCCTCCTTGGTGTCTATGCTGGTCATCCAACTTCTGAAGAAGATTAATAGTTTACACCAGAATATTGATCAGAACACACTTCCAGATGATGTTCTGGATATGTCCAATGACTTGATTGTGGAAGTTCTGAATCAGCTGAATATAACTTTTGGCATCAGAAGTGATGGACATCATCCACAGGAAGTGAATATTCACCAAATTTTCAGAGTTGTTTACAAGGAGCTCACTCAGGACTTTGGGTCTGAAAACATACTCTGTTCTGCCCTGAAGTCACAAAATCCATCTTTGACATCTTCACTGGTAGAAAAACTGACAAAGGCAATTGTAAAGACATGTAGCCCCCCGAGCACACCAGCATCTGCATGTCTACCACCAAGTCAAACTGCAATTGGACCTCAGAAAAAAAGAGAGGAAAAGACAAGGAACAACATGTTTCCCTTTCGGCTGAAGATGCCGACATTCAACTGGAAGGTAGAGTATCATGCTTATCATTTAGTTCATATAGGTCATGAGGTGTTGTACTGCACAGTAAAGCATACATTGCAATACCTAGTTGTAGGGTATAACTTTTAGTTTCTATAAATGTTCTTCAGAAATCAAGGAGAGGAGAACTCAGTGACTGCAAGGATTCTCCTGTTGCAAAGACAAGTAAGTTCTTGTTGGTATTTAAACCTGATTCCCCTGCTGTAACTTACAGTTTGAATAGATAGGATACTGTATATGAACTACATTTTGTTTGCCATAGGTTCGTCTAGAGTTCAGGCAAATGCATCCTTGTCTGAGTTGAGAGAGTCTCCTGTGTCTGCTGGTCCACTGGAGGTGCCACTGGAGGAAGCGACCGTGGGGTGCTGTTTCTTCAGGATCCCCAAGTTCAAGCTCTCCTTCAAGGTGGAGTTCAGTTCATGCTAACACATGTATTGAGTTTAACCATGCTTATCTCATAGATTAGTGACTGAAGGACAAATTTGATTCAACATGATCTGTGAGTATGCACATGAAATATCTCATCATCAGTGTTTGAATTTGAAATAATTAATCTCTTTCTAATTTTATCAGAAATTAATGAGAGGTGCTAAAGTTGCACATTGTGACTATGTCAACTCAAGTGAAGAAACCAACAATGTGCCAGGTAATAAAAACAACAACAACAAAAAATAGATACAAACATTGACCATTCAGTCATTGAAACTATTCTGAAATGTCTTTGACATATTCTTCCAGGCTGTGCAACATCCTCTCATGAGATTCAGCTTGAAAAGACCACTGCTGAGCTCACTGCCTCTGAGGGTCCAACCAAACCAGAAGAGACTGTATCAGGGCTTGCCAACGCATCCTCTCTTGAGATGTGACCTTCTCACTGGAATCAACTACACCATCAGATTATCTTTTCTACACCTAAATCCGGCTATTTTCATTGACCAAATACTTTATTTTTATTGAACTTGTCAAAGTCAAATTAAATATGCATTCAATGAAATAATGACATTTGTATTTACTGTAATGGAAATAACATAAAATGACTGATTCACTGACCCCTGGTGGATGTAAAAGTGTTCTACAGTATAATCTACAATGGATGTTCAATATATATCATTTATATTATTTTGAATGCAGAGATTTTTGCATTTTGCATTCTTTATAGGCCTAAACATTAGTTTTGTGTAGGTTTGAAAAAAAGAGAGAGAGACAGAGCTTTGAAAATATGTGTAAGCAATGGTAGAAAATGTATGTTTTCATATTTGTTCTGTGGGAGTCAGCAGAGTAGTTCTGTTTTCAAACACTTGATGGTGCTATTGTATACATTTTTAGAATGTACTGTACACAACCATAGTTATGTGTTCTGGTTTAATTAAATTCAAATTGGGTAATGGTCTAGAATGGTGTAAATAGAGTTTTTATCATGTGGTTGGTTCCACCACTAATTAGACTCAATAGCACTGCAAAAACAAAAATGGAGATGATGAAGAAAGCTAAACATCAGGTTATTATCTGGTCCCAAACTCAAACATAATTCCTGAAAAGAAAAGGCTTTGAGAGGAGCTTTATAAGTATTTAAAATTACATTAACAAATTTGACCAATATCACAAATATAAGGCTGTAGACTACACTACATTTTCTCACCATGAAAACAGCAAATTGGAAATGCTAGAAAAAGTATTAATTACATTAATGTTTTCTATGAAAATTATGTTAATCAACATGAATTGTTGTTTTTGTGAATCAAAATATTACTATAAACTAAAATTATATTCCTCATAATATAATTTATGTTATAGTCATATTCACTGGAAGGTACTGTATGTCCTGAGGAGCACAGAAATTGTTGAATTGTAATGCATCAAATTACAAGGTCAAAGAGCGAGATAAAACAAATATATTGTCGATCTGCGCGTAAGGCTGAGAATGATGAGGATGATTTTGGGGAGGGGGCTGGCCATGCGAATACTTCTGACAAGGGGAGAGAACGATGAGTGAGAGGATGTTGTCAACTCCAAAAGAACCGAGAACAGATATCTGAAGATAAAACGGTGAGATGGTGTGTTTCTTGTCTTTATAAAATCATTTAAGGTGTACAGAAGTATATAGAAATTGTTATGATTTTACACCACATATATGCAAATTTTAATTGCTTGGGGAATTGACAAATCTTTCAATTTTTTCTGATTTCACTTTGAGAGTTGTATTAATGCTTGTTTATTTCCAAATATTCGAGTTTTGTCACAATACATTTTGAGTTGACATACAGTTAAAAAATACAATAATTTGTGTTTTTAATAATTGCATTGAATCATGCATGTTGCTGTATTATGTGAGATAAATATCACAGAAACATAATAGTGGTAGAAACCTTTCAGACGGAATCTCAAGGGTTATAAGACAGCGAATGGTAAATCCATGAGATGAATCAATAGAATAGGTGGAGTAATTCAACAAACAAAACATTAACATGAACTATGCATAAACATATAGAATCAGACTATTCCATATTCTGTGATCCTCCATTGTGATTGTAATTCCCTGAAAATGTGTTTTGGTATTCATGGTTATGAAAATAGTAGAGTAAAACAGATGATTCTTTCCAATTGATAATGTTTCCTAATGGAATTTTTTAAAAGTATATTATTCTCAATGTTTTATCATTTAAGTGCCATTTGACACAGTTTTATTCGATTGTACTGATGATGCAAATTACTGCATTTATTTGAACAATGATGAAAATATTTACTTTTTGACTGTTATTTGAAAATCAAACCTGGACTACTTTGTCCTCCCACTACACCCTGTCATGGAACACTGAGCACAGAACCTTTCTGGCATAACACACTTCAGGAGGACAAAACCGTTTGGAGGTTGGGAAACGAAACGGTGATATTTCCAACAGAACAAGTTCATCTCCTCGCGCCGGCTCTCAGGTTGGTCCAGCACAAACATGTTTAAGTCATCAAGTCACACCGGTGAAAATATACCATGCTGTGGTTTGCTGTGGTTTCCTCCATTGTCCGATGGGATTCTCTCAGGGCTGCCTAGGGATCTCGTCTGAGTGGAATTTAATTGGTCCTCGTAGGCAAATAAGACAGCAGTAAAAAAAATTAAAAAAATAACATTCACACTTTGAAGAATTAGGAGGGGCTTGAAAATATAAATGGATAAAAACATCCTTTAAACTGCTGTAGAGTGCAATAACTCACTTCAGGTTGACATGTGGCAGATATTTCTGAAAGAAAACACAAGCTCAGATTCCAAAGATCTTTCTCTAGTTTTTAGAAAACTGTGAGGCTTTGATTGACCCTTACTCACACAATTTTGGACATCTGTATATCACTATTTTAGTTACACTGCAAACAATGAAATCTAACCAAGTGTAATCATCTTATATTACTGTAAGATCAAAAATCTATTTGGTATTGTTTTAAGTATGAAAATACTTACCTTGCGCTCTATCAAAAGATAATTTCACTTAATTTAAGAAGATGTTGACTTATTTTAAGGAGTCTTATCAAGACAAATGGACTTACTGCACTGGCAGATAATTTTGCTTGTTTTACGACAAATTGACTTACTACACTGGCAGATAATTTTGCTTGTTTTCAGGAAGAATTAACTTAAAATAAGACAAACTTTTCTTAAATCAAGTCAAATGATCTCAAAAGAAAGCACTAGGCAAGTGTCTGTACTGAAAACTTATATCTTGATCTAAGATTAAAACACTTGGTTAGATTTTATCAGACAAGCAGTTTTTTGCAGTGTATTAATTTTCAGACCTTCAGCCTGAAGAGAAACTCGCGCAGGAAAGATGGAGGACCAAAGCAGGACAGCTGAGAGAGAAAACCTTTCAGCCGCAGAAGTGGTTGACCAAGAGCGAGGGAGTGTTTTCACCATGGAGGCCATTGTCCACAAGACATCACGCCAGGAAGTGGGAGGATCTCCTCAGCCCCAGTCTACACCTGAGAGTCCTGACCCGACACCTCCTCAGCCCACCAGCTGTGGTGTGGAGCCACTGGGGAACTGCAGGAGTACCAGAGACCTGTGGAGAGGAAAGACAGACTTCCTCTTGTCTGTGATTGGCTATGCAGTGGATTTGGGAAACGTTTGGCGTTTCCCCTACATCTGCTACCAAAATGGAGGAGGTAATATAGGATTTTCCTTTACATGAAGTGGATTTATTTTGTACATTTGTATTCAACTGTCCAGAAAGGTGATCTCATGTATTTCATGGTTCATGAACTTTTAACATTTTCTTTCACATCTCCTACAGTTTCTTACCTGTCAGCCTCAAAGCAAAGTGAAATACTGCATCCAACCTCTCCTCATTTATCCATTTACCATGGTCTACAAATTGATTCTGACTTCTGACAAACAGGTGCCTTTCTGGTGCCATACCTGGTGATGGCTGTGTTTGGAGGAGTGCCCCTGTTCTACATGGAGTTGGCACTGGGCCAGTACCACCGCTCGGGCTGCATCTCCATCTGGACTCACATCTGTCCCGTCTTCAAAGGTACCGCCAGGGTCAGGATGCCCAGCGCTTATAGCTCAGAGTCGGAGCGCAGGGAGAGGAATGCTCACAGCTGAATAAGAACAAAGACGGTTGATGAAACTTGTTCTCTTGATACGAATCTTTGATACGAACTTAGGGATAGGAGTGCCGCATGCAGTTTTGAGATGGAGAGTAACCTGAACACAAGTAAATCCAACGCTTGGATAAATTAGTAAACCGTAATAAATCAGATTCATCTGTTAAAATCAGTAAATCTACCAGTCCATGAATCAAGAATTCAATTAATAATGCCTTGATCTTTCTCCCCCTTGGCAGGCATTGGCTACGCCATCTGTGTTGTTGCTCTGTACACAGCCTTCTACTATAACACCATCATGGCCTGGGCCCTGCACTACCTGTTGTCCTCCTTCCACCCCACGCTGCCCTGGACCACATGCGACAACCCTTGGAACACCCCCCGCTGTGTGCCCTCCAGCCCTGATGCCACCAACCACACCTGGGGCAACACATCCACCTCCCCGGCAGAGGAATACTACCTGTGAGGAACAGAAGTTTAAGATTTGAGTTGAACATTGAGAGTTTAACCCAAACTATTGCGCAACAAAGAAAGATACATCTATGCATTGAATATGAGTATAATTATAGTGAGTGAAATTATTTGTGTAGTTTCTTGTTCAATTAACGTTCGTTAAACGTTGCAGCCTTATGTGACATGGGGGGAAATGAGAGGCCAGGAGAGAATACTTGGGTTTCAGCCGAGGAGGAAAAAAAGGGATCAGAGCGCTGTCTTGTTTTTAGGGAGGGCGTGTTTATTCTCTCCGATTCTCACCCAAATATGCCGTCCCCCACCATCGTGAGGTTTCCCTACGGCTCCCCTGGTTCTGTCGGGCGCCAGAGATCCCTGTTTTCAGTGAAAACACACCCTTTAATCTGTCCCTCAGATGGGCGCATTTTTCCCTTTCATGAGTCTTCCGCTCAGCCGTGTGTTTTCTCACATCATTCTCACACTCCTGTGACTGCCATAACCTCCGAATCTATTCATATACGTATGCCCATGCATATCTAATATTCTATGTTTTCTGTCATGTAAAAAATTATAGATAGATAGATAGATACTTTATTGATCACCAAGGGGAAATTCAAGAATCTAAATGCATGCGTCTATCATTAAAATAAGTGTGTTTGTGATCTATCGGTCTGTGTATCTTTCTGTTTTTCTACCTGTCAGTCTGTCTCTATGTCATTTATCTTCTCAACGATCCCCTGCCCACCCATCCTGTCGGTCAGTAAGAGTCCCGAGTCACCCCTCTGCTCTCCCCTTCCCCAGACGGCACGTGCTGCAGGTGCACCAGTCGCCGGGTCTTCACCACCTGGGCTCGGTCAGCTGGCGCCTGGCCCTCTGTCTGCTGCTCATCTTCACCGTGGTCTTCTTCAGCATCCGGAGCGGGATCCGCACATCAGGCAAGGTGTGTGTCCGAGAGAAATACAGCAACATGGCGGTTCGACAGAGTTAGCGTTGGATGCCGTTGTCCCTTTACTGTACTGACTGTGAGCGCCCTCTCTCCCTCTTTGATGTCTTTTGATTCGTATTCATGCGAATAGTGGAGAGCTCGAGTGTGTGCTCTTCATTGTGTCTGGCGTGTGTTTACTCAGGTGGTCTGGGTGACAGCCACTCTGCCCTACCTGGTCCTGTTCGTCATGCTCATCAGGGGACTCACCCTCCCAGGGGCCTGGAGCGGAGTCCTCTACTACCTTAAGCCTGACTGGACCAAAATACTCAACACAAAGGTGTGTGTGTGTGTGTGTGTGTGTGTGTGTGTGTGTGTGTGTGTGTGTGTGTGTGTGTGTGTGTGTGTGTTTTGGGTATGTGTGTGTAACAGTAATTTGTGTCAGTATACCTTCAAAGTCCTCCGTCCCTTGAACAGGTGTGGGTGGATGCCGGTGCACAGATTCTCTTCTCCCTGGGTCCCGGCTTTGGGGTTCTGATGGCTCTTGCCAGCTATAATGATTTCCACAACAACTGCTACAGGTGAATTTTGAATATGGTTTACACATGCTTGCAACACAAACTGAAATACGTATTTGGTAATAAGAACATTATTGTATTTGGAATACATATTTGTTAATAAGAACATTATTGTACTTGGTCATATGATTTCTGATTGACCTGATAGCTGAATGCTTCCTTTTCTACATTTACTGCTGTATATCAACATACTGTTGTTTATTTTAAGAGGCACTTTTGAAGCATATTATAATAAGCATGGGAATTGTCTATAGAATTGATTTCCATGGTATTTGGTCAAGCTACCGCTCCATCTGGTTGCCTCGGTTACACACTATGCACTTCTGTGGTCTATGTCGGACCATCCCCATAAGACCCAAGTCTCACAGCAAGCCATTTCAGTGTCCACTTCTTGACCAAAACTCCTTACTGCTGTTTTTAGTAATTTGTGTGGATTCTGTTACACAATATAAGTGACTGTTGTTGGGAACTACCACGTTATTGACTGAACCCCCAGGGACGCCCTGGTTGGCAGTTGGGTAAACTGCTTGACCAGTTTCCTGTCCGGCTTTGTCATCTTCACTGTCCTGGGCTACATGGCTGAACTGAGGCAACAGGACATTGAGTCTGTGGCAAGAGACACTGGTAAGACAATTAACATCAGCTATACCGATGATGACTGAATCCCACCTCTCTAATTTTGTCCTCTACAATACTTTATCCATGTACCTGTGTGTTTTTTTCTCTGCAACCTTGTCCATGTACTTTGTCTGTTTGTTTGTACCTATGTAAAAACTGCAAAGCATCTTTTAGAGTCTTGAAAAGTGCTATAAATGTATTATTATTATTGTTATTTATTTATTTATTATTATTATGTTATTATCATCGTAATGTCCTTCTGTAAGGTCCTAGTCTGCTCTTCATCACCTACACGGAGGCCCTTTCCACCATGCCAGCAGCCCCCTTCTTCTCTTTCATCTTCTTCCTCATGATCATTGCACTTGGACTGGACAGTACGGTACGGTATCTACAGATTCAGATTCATTCGTTCACCTTTACATGGAGAAACTCTCAGGCATGTAACACATCTTCTGTAGCAATGAAGTATTTCACTTGCCGCTGTTTCAGTTCAGGCGGACATCCCGGGTTCAGAAAGTAAAAATCCTGCCAAGTATTTGATCCAACTATTTAGTAAACCACCAATTAGCTGCCAGGTAGATCAGATTATTAGATATATCACCTGTGTTTAGCGCACAGGCAGAGAGAATATATGGCAGGCCTCTTAATTTCTGAACACGGGGGGTCCGGTTCTGTCTGTTCTTACCTATAGCTGTGTGTGTTAGTTTGCAGGTCTGGAGGGGGTGGTCACAGCGGTGGTAGATGAGTTCCCTGGAGTCCTGCTGAGGAGGAGAGAATGGTTTGTTCTGGGCTTAGTGTGCTTCTGCTACTTCGGTGCACTCACCACTGTGACATATGTGAGTCACACACACACACACACACACACACACACACACACACACACACACACACACACATAGACGTGATTACACACAAACATTTCTCATCACCCTGGCCTTGCTCTTTCTCCACAGGGAGGAGCATATGTGGTGAAGTTGTTTGAAGAGTTTGCCACTGGCCCTGCTATCGTCACCATTGTCTTTCTGGAGGTGGTGGCTGTGTCCTGGTTCTATGGTAAACATATTCCTTTATTCACCCCTATTTTACCCCTATGAATATTGTGTTTATCATAGTGAATATATGGGATATCTGGGATACCTAAACATCTACAGTGTAAATGATTAAAATGATTTCTTAATGTTTTTAAGGTTTTTTTTTTTTAAATGTGACTGCATGGTGTGTGGTTCATACTGTTTTGTTACAGGTGTCTCTCGGTTCTGTGGAAATGTGCAAATGATGTTGGGTTCCAGCCCTGGCTTGTTTTGGAGGACCTGTTGGATGGTGTTCAGTCCCTGTTTCCTACTGGTGTGTTTGAGTTGGAGGGGGGGTGTCCAAGCAGTTCCAAATAAAAGGGAAGCTACAGTGATAGCAGCACACAGAAAATTGACTATTCTTCTAAAATGTTTTTTCACAAATAGAATGCTTCAGTTACGCACCCGGTGTAGCTTCCCTGTAAGACCCTCTCACAGACATAACATAGAGTCACATTTCCTGAAAATAAATATGAAAGTATTTATAGGTATATAAGTGTCACAGAAAGAAAAATGTACCTTATATTTACCATTTTATGGTGACTTCACATAAGCCACCCATACGTGTTAGATGCTGTGTAAACCATGCACATATATTTTAAATATACCTACTGACAGTTGATTAAATGTTACATTTATTCAGTCAGCTGGTCGAATTGAAAGTTGGCCAATACCGGCAAGACGATGGGTGCCTCTCATTCGGCTTTTATACATCCTCCCTTCCTCCTCGGGCCTCGATCCTCACTGATCTACATAAAGAATGATTGGGCGTCAACAATGGGATACCGTAATTTCCCGACTATTAGCCGCGGCTTATTCATTGATTTTGCAAAATTTCTTCAGCTATGGGGTTAATACAGGGGGGCGATTAATATGGTGTTAATATGGTTTTGTTTCTTTTAACTTGCATAAAACACTGACCTGCGGCTTATACACAATGCGGCTTATATGCGGGAAATTACTGTAGTCTATCCAGTTTTAGTTATAGATCAGTGGGAACGCCCATCGAGGATCGAGGAGAGATCGTTGAGAGGCACCCCCTGTTCTAAGTTGAAGTGGCGCCGTGTGAGCGCAGCTCCAAGCGTTTGACCCATAACTCTCTTTGACGTCCTCATTTAGTTCATCATCATCAGTTTCCTGGCGGTGGCTCCAGAGCCCAAGCTCTTTGACTATCGCTATCCATCATGGACTACAGGCCTCGGGTACGCCACCGCACTCTCCTCCTTCGTCTGTGTTCCAGCGTACATGATCTTCTACATGCTCTCCACCTCTGGAACCTTCAAACAGGTAGGATATACAGTAAGAGTCAGAGGCGGACGTCCCGGGTTCAGAAAGTAAAAGTCCTGCCAAGTGTTTGATCCAACCATTTAGTAAACCTAGCTCATCCTAATTAGCAACCCGGTAGGTCAGATCATTAGTGATATCACCTGTGTTAAGTGCACAGGTAAGAATACATGGTGGGACTTTTACTTTCTGGAACCGGGATGTCCGCCTCTGATAAAAGTGTAGGAGTGTGTGTGCTTTGGATACAATCTATTTAAGGTGGGTGCTTTAGTCAAAGATGACAGTACAGGAAAGGCATTCATCTGAGCGTTTGTGCAGTCTGTCTTTCCAGCCGCACCACTGAGTAGCTCTCTAACTTTAAGTTACCTGCCTTGGCCTTGGTACCTTGATCAACACACATTACACGTTAGCAGCCAACTGACCTGTGAAGCATTTTGATTCTGATGTGTTGTTCTTCATCCACAGCGCTGGTTGAAAAGCATCACCCCGCCGCAACTTACAATAGATGCAGAAGACACTCCGATGACACAGCTGTGACCCCCCCCCCACACACACACACACACACGGAGAGTGAGAGAGAGAAAGAGAGAGAGAGACAGAGAGACAGAGAGAGAGAGAGAGACTCAACAACTTCAACAGGAAATTAAAAGGAACAGAGCCACTGATCCTTGGGTCATGTGTGGAACCATGCTCATGAACTGCAGCTCACAGTCAAGACCTTTCCTTTGGGGAGACCAGAATGAACTGTCCGGTGACGAAATGCTTCTTTATGATCCTGGCCATTATCAAACCTGGCATCTTTAAAATTATCAAAAACAGAAGAAACATAATTCACTAACATGATATCAAAGTATTACTGTGGATACAGTGTATCATGGTCATGCAATCTATTTCAGTTTGAACTTCGGTTGCAAAACACTAGAGGGCACTATATTTTTAGGAAATGATAGCAGGGTGATGGGTTCAAATGTGGCCGTGGATGCAGAGCAGCACATTGAAACTAATACTCATGCTAGGCTAGGGTAAGAATTAATGACGCTCTTGTATGTCTAAGAAGTGAATTCATGAATTACATTGTAGATAATAATTGAAATGTGTGTTTGTTTTTAATTGAGGTATTGCAGTAGGTTAAATAAACATCCATGTCAACCCTCTTGTCAGTTTCCCAAATACAAGCAATAATGTATGGCTAACTAAAGCGCAGAATCGCTTTCTTCTTGTTGTCTCTGTACTTTAAACCTCAACGCTATTATCCCCCTGGTAATCCTAATCTCATCTCTTCTACTCTCGCCCCTAATCCCACTGCAGAAAATGATGGCATTGCACACAATTTTTGAGTGATTAGTGGGCACACTCTCAAGGACAATGTTTCGCCCTGGCGTGTTTCGTTTGATTACATTTCATTTAGTTTTTCACTTAATATTTCATACCAAGTGTGTGTGTGTGTGTGTGTGTGTGTGTGTGTGTGTGAGAGAGAGAGAGAGAGACAGTGAGTGAGTGAGTGAGTGAGTGAGAGAGAGTCGACATTCTGTGGTACGTACAGGATGAGACATCGGGCGGAGGTTACAGCTCGTCTGCGACCAATTTCCTGTCAACATAACAGCTGTGCATGGGTGCACTGTATCTAGGAGACATTCATTTAATTGGGTCAGTGTCTAAATCGTTCCCTATGAAAACCCCTCTTTCAATAACACACATTTAATTTAATTATGGTGGATGGCCATACCAAATGTATCGAAAATAACACATTTGTTCACACTGGACGAATGTCATCTTCTAAAATACCATCAATAATACCTCAAATGTATGACTGAGGCTCATGATATTCTCCTGCTCAAATAAACATTGTAATATTTAGACTACCGACAATAGTCGGCTCCCAAGCAATTTCTCCCGCAGTTGGCGAATATTCGAACAGGAAGCGCACACAATATGTAACAGCAGCTGGATTTGCAGTCCGCATTTTCACATGTTTCAAGCCCTCATCACGTAAATTGGGGCATATCTAAACAACTGAATAGGCATATTCTTTCTAAAATGATGCCGGTGAATTTCGGTTGTCAAATTTCACATCAAAGACCTGCTGAGCAGTTGAATCGTTAAGGTAGGCTATCTATATGATACATAAAATAATTTATAGATAGGCTATAATATACATTTTGGGTAGGCAGCCATATAGACTCCAGCACACACAAGGTTAATGATAGTGTGGGGCTTGACAGCTGGTGGATTGTGCGCGTGCGCATTACGCACCAACAAGGGAAACGAACGATAGAGGAGCACAGGCGATCTAACCCAGTTGATTTCACTTCACACAATTAGCGATATGTACGTCTCGCCGCTGCCGCTATCTCGCAGGTGTCCCTTCCCCGGAGCCTGAATGGCGTTGGTTACTGTCCAACGTTCCCCCACTCCGAGCGCAACATCCAGTCCCTGCGTGTCGGTGAGTTATGCCCGTTTCAACCGGGAGCCTTTCTTCCGCAGATGGTAGTTGTTTGGGTTGATTTCCGCTGTTTTCCGACTGTCCATTTGTCCTCAGCCATTGCACTTGCGCATGCGTTCGATATAGAATTGTAATTACAATGTATCCGATGTTGTCGTCTCCCAAACAATGCCAAAAGAAACGCGCTGCTTTCGTGCTTGATACATTTTCTACAGCGTTTAGCACTACTCGTCTGAGTAGGTCAGACGGATGTTCAGAGCCTAGTGATTGTAATGGTTTCACGTAGCCTACAGAACTGTATTTATTTGAAGTGAAGACAGCGCATTTAGCCGTCTGTCTCCTCCATGGAGATGTAAATTACGTTGCTGCTGGGTTTCCTACCGGAAAGGGACCCTTAGCTTATGTGGAACTAATTAGTCATCCATGGAGGCATATTTTGTTCGAAACGTAGCCTACCGTTCTTCGTTCAAAATGGCTAGGTCGCCTATATTTGATTTTAGGTTCTCAAAATTACATTAATCCTTGCCAATCATAATGAGGAGTCTGTCTACAACATGACTCACATTAAGGGCTTCATGCAAACGCTGCACCCGTCAGCGAACCAGGAAGCGGCACTTTGTTATACGCGTTGCCGGCCAACGACAAGGCGATTCTGTACAAAACTTGCATGTTGAGTTGGATAGCAGAAAGCGAAAACACGACTTCATCAAAACGTATAGCAAGGCGAGGACATGCGCTAAATGTTCATGTTCGTGACGGAAGAAGTGTCTGTGCATGTGTTTGGAACAGAGGCTATGCGAGAGTAATCATCCACAGCTTGTTCTTTATTGTGATCAGGCATAATGGATGTGGCCAAATCCCTTCACACACTGAGCAGTTTGCACGTCTCATTGCAAACAAGTCAAGCAGCAAGCGCACAGTGGACTAGCCTGTTCACTGTTTCATACGTGCGGATTTATGTAGGGTACATGTGTTTGTATGCATACCACCGTTTACCTGTTTCTTTATTGAACATGTAGACATTGATTATAACCTTGAAACAGTGTGCGTTGCGATAGCGCTCAGACTAAGAGTGTAAGGTGCTATGTTTAACTGGAGCAGGTAGACCCACATTCCCAAGAGTAGCCTACCACTGGCTGCAGCTGTCTAAATCAACTAAGCCACTTCTCAATCTTAAGAAGTTCTGAGGTGTAATACTTAACATGATTGTGGTACTCAGTATTGGTCTGTTTGCACACGTAATTATCCATGAAAAAACGACTCAAAAACACCACATCACTGACCTTAGATGCCTCCTTAAGTGGGCTACTGTGTCTGTCAACATTGTGCCGAAACAATTTGTTGGGGCCAGATGTCAAAGTAAGGCTGTTTAGGTTGTCTTGCTTAGTATAATCTCTCACTGAGTTGCAACCCTATGTCCAGCTCATGTGAACACAAACACACACATACACCTAATCACATTATGGCTAACTCTTGACCTGTGGTTAAAACCAGCCAGGCTATCATGAAGAGGTTGTCCCTCCCCTTGGGCCTGGTTGTCATGTGATGGCAGTAACTTGCCCCATGTGAGCTTTCCCGTGAACGGTCTGCAGTGTCTCTCTCGTTGTTGTTGTCCCTGCGCTTTTTATTCGATCAGGGCATCCTCACTGTAAGCTCTCAGCCATGTCTGATATTGCTGTGGTCCTTGACGCCCACTTGAACATGACTAGCATTTCTTTCATTTGGCTATACACCTTTGGAATCGCCCTAGGGTGGAGCGGCCTACGACACATGGTCATCATATGGCAGTGGAGTCTCCTATTTGCAGATAAGCTTTATAAGCGTGTAATACATCACTCCTAGAAACCTGACACTGAGCAAACATAGACTGCTGAAGTTGATACAGTGACAACGTTAAGACTTACGCAGCTATGATGCTCTCAGAAAGCAACATACCCAGTTGAAGATATCTGAGTATTTAGCCTCGGTGTGTATATTTCTGTTGCATTCATTTGTGATGGCACTTGGTGCTTTATTCCTTCACAACATCTAAAGCTTTGGACACACACCAACATTTAGAAAGCTCCATGATGTGTTGGTGCATGATTTGCAGTTTCACTGTACTGTCAGGAAACCGTGTGTCAGAAAAGCCAGCACACTGAAATCACAGAAATATACTGTCCAGATTTATTGTCCTCTTGGAGCCAAACACCGGGAACTCCCAAGAGCAATTGTCTGTTGCGAATCCTCCCACAGAAACCCAACTCTGGGGATGAGTTTGCATGCGGACCCAAACAATTCCTGTGTGTTTGCATTATGGAAATCTCTTGCTTGAGGCAATCCGTGTCACACTCTCGGTGTCGATCCCCCATCCGTTTCCACTTCCTGCCCACGATCAGCCGGGACGGTGACAAACAATGCGATCCTCGTCATCGCCGTTCTCACTTCCTTTTTGATCGTATTACAGTGTTATATGTCACTCTGTGTTATTGTTGACGTGTTTTCATAGTCACCTGAACTCCGAGAGAAATTATAAGCCCCGCCGTCCTTCCCTGTTTGTGAGCCAAATTCTTCCTCAGCATATCTGAGAGAGAGCATGCCCGGCAGGAGGTCTCGATCCTTCCAGGATATATTGCTAGATGTAGATGTGTGATTACATTCCCATTTGGGTGTGGAACCCCACCTTTCTGACCCATATATGCTCTCAGGTTTAGCACCTGCTGCTGTGATTGTCGACCTGAGTGAACACGTCCAAAAGTGGCTCTCAAGAATTCACAGATCACTGGCAGCCATCCCGGATGTTTAGATGTTAATGACTTGAGCTGTAATGAGGGCGGACAATACGTATCTGTTGGCATCAATAAATTGACTTTTTTTTTTGAAGGAGAGTCCGATGCACACTTCTCTCAGAGATTGTTAATGGGTTTTAACTAATATATTATTTAGATAAATCTATGGTCGAATGAGTAATAGCTGCCCAGGATTAAGGCCTGTTTGCACATGTATATCTTTTCCATGGAAGGGTGGGGAAGGATGCTACGGGTTATTGAACCTGTATGGAGAAATACTGAATGGCTCATATTGACGTCAGAGATGTAGCCAATGTAGCAGTGCCAGATCAACTGATTTCTGAGTGTAATTTGAGACCTGGACTTTTTGGGTGTCAAACACTATGGCCTAGGCCCACACATTCACCCTTTGGACAGGAACTGGCTCCCTTTATGGTCATAATGAGCAAGTCATAAACTCTCAGAGGATTTGGTAATTGTTTAACACAGCTGTAATGGTTGTAGCCATAGCTTGCATTTTGAGCCTAGTGTTATTTTTTGAATTTTACTCACGTTGTCCGTTTACCTATCTAGTTTAACATATAATGTTTTATTCACAGGCAGACCAGTAGGCAGTATAGGTTTATTGTCGCATGATTCCTCAAGAGTCCACAAGAGTCTCCTCACACGAAAATGTTCATTCTACCTCTGCATTTCTATGCTTCTTTGTATGACGTGAGAAGACAGTAACACTACACTGCCTGGTGCTTGCAATTATTTCGTTGAAAAATCGTGTCACAGAAATCAAGGAAGCTGAACAAAAATCATTGTCCTCTGTTACCATTCTGTCAACAAGACCCTGAAGCAAGACGTGCCTGCAGAAAGCTCCTACTGTGAAAGCCGCAGCTCCTCTTGTACTCAGTCAAAATCAATCACGGCGTATAGCAAGAGAAGCCGTATTGATTCTTTCGTTACTGTAAGAGCATGCCTGCCCTGGCAGCTATAGCGGTTCAGTTAGCGTGCCTATTCTCCAGAGGTCCCTAATAGCCCTTTGTAGTCATCACCACCCCTTGCTGTGCTTGTAGTCAGCGCCTACGACAACCAGGGATCAGTCTTGGTTGGGTGGACCAAAGCCATGATTATATCATACTGGGCAGGTTTTGTGAACTGAAGTGTAACCAATTTCCCGAACCAAACCTAAGCTGAACAAAACAACACTGATTGCAATAAATTGTCGCGTACGCAAGTACGCACACACGCAAACGGAACTTTTCATTGTAAAAAAGCAAGCATGCTCTTCACAAACCCGAGGTCGGACATTCATATCCAATACGCGCAGCAGCAGCAGCCCTTGTTGTGTTTATTGTGGGAAGATCTCGTCTCTTGACCGCACCTAGAAAATGGACTGAGGTCATCTTCCCAGAGTGTGTGTAAATTGAATCCAGGCAACAACAGCAAATCCCAGTGGTCCCTCACCCATGCTCTCTATCCTCAACCCCCCCCCCCCCCAGTATCATTTTCTGTTTAACTCTATTTCTCTAAAGAGATTAGGCCGGTCCCACAGCTGAAGATGCCTATTCAGCTGACTAAATGCCACCCTGTGTTGCTTGTTCGCTTGTTTTTGTTTCTGAGTGCATTGCACGCACACAGCTTGGGTTACTCTCGCATGAGCTGCTTTTGAATTTTTTTGGGAGTGGTGTGGATTTTTGTTATATCAATTCAAGCTTGTATGTGTGAGCATTAGGTGTTGTATAATGTACTTGTGTGTGTGTGTGTATGCCTGTATATGTGTCAGTGTGTATAAATGAGGTATTGTATAAAGTGTGTGTGTGTGTGTGTGTGTGTGTGTGTGTGTGTGTGTTATGGTATGCAGAAGAGTGGGCGAAGAGGTGCTGTGTGCCTGTAATTTCCTGGATACAGTGTCTGCCTTTTATTCTGATCCAGTCAGTGTTGACTGAAAACACACACACACACACACACACACACACACACACACACGCGCGCGAAAATGGGCCAGGGGTCAGCAACCGGAGCGGCAGAGGGAAACACTGTCCTTTCATAAAGCATTTCTTATCTCAGATTGTTTAGCCTGTCGCCGTTAGCGACTCGTGAATCTCTGTCTGAAATGTTACCATGCGGCGCCTGTTAACATGGCTGCAGTTGACATGCGTAAGGACTAATTTTGTGCTCTCTAATTATTTCTCAGCAAGTGCTGAAGTGCGTCAGCTGTGGTGCTGGCCTGTCAGAATAGTGACGGTCTGTCACCATGTTGGAATTTTGTCATTAGTTGGTCACTTTTTTCCAATCCTGCGTGTCTGTGTGTGTGTGTGAGTTGCTAGGACGGCCCACCTTGAGCAAAACAAATGTGCGCGGGTGCACGCTTTGCCATTGTGTAAGGTCACACACACTGTCATGGTTTTATGGAAATGAATCCATATGCAAACCTGGTGGTTCAGACCCATGGACGCTCTGTCAGTCTCCTCGGCTGCTGATTGACACACGGAGTTTGTGATGGATAATCACCATTCACCCCAGCAGATTCTAACTAGCTGTTAAGCTCCTCTCCGTGAGAGTGTGTGTGTGTGTGTGTGTGTGTTTTCTTAAGAGCATCTGTGCCTAGATACAAGCACTCATGTGTTTCACGGATCTGATAACATCTTCATGTGTTTTCATTTTGTTGTTATTTGTTTTTGTTCCCCCAGGAGTCAGGTAGTGGGGAGGAGGACCGCCGTTCTCAGCCCAGAAGGTAAGAGCACCACGTGCACACGCACACACTCACGCGCACGCGCACGCGCACGCGCACGCACACAGACACAGACACAGACACAGACACAGACACAGACACAGACACAGACACAGACACAGACACAGACACAGACACAGACACAGACACAGACACAGACACAGACACAGACACTTCACTGTCAAAATTGTACCAAACATCACTCTCTTGGTGGCCAGTTGAAAGGTCATGGCTTATTGGTGGAACTGCTACTGTATGCACCTTGTCGCGTGACATCACGGCCAAACCAACCAACCCCCCCTCGTGCATTGTGGTGGAATCATAGCTCACAGCTGCACTCTCCTGCAAGCTTGTGGTCGTAGTTAAAAGCAGGTTAAACCTGTCTTGGCCTCTCACATGTTCCTATAAACAGCAATTTTAGTACTTCCTGCTGTTGTGTTGTGTGTGTGTGTGTGTGTGTGTGTCTATATATGTGTGCGTGTGTGCGTGTGTGTGTATATTCTCTACCCTAGACCTTGGCCTGTGTTGGTGTTTCATTGTGGGTTTCATTGTCTTTTGGCTCAACATTTTAACCATTGGTTTCTCAACCTTCTCTGCCATATTTATGTGTGAATGCAATAACATCAAATTTAATGCATGTACTTCCACAATAAGATTTCAGAACATTTTTTATTTTGAGGACTTCCATTATT
Organism: Sardina pilchardus; assembly: GCF_963854185.1. NCBI lineage: Eukaryota > Metazoa > Chordata > Actinopteri > Clupeiformes > Clupeidae > Sardina > Sardina pilchardus. Next base: position 25,132,999 of record NC_084998.1, read on the forward strand.
GTGAGTTGCTTAATGATTATTTAGACACTAGACAGGTAGCCAAACGGCTTTCCTCCAAGCTGGATTGTATGGGACCATTCCACTAGAGGGCACTTGATGCCTGTTGGTCTCACAGAGCCCCAAGAGCTGAGTTAGCCATAGCGCTCAGATACTTGGATACATTTGCAGATGTATAAATATATACTATTTTGATCCCGTGAGGGAAATTCGGTCTCTGCGTTTACCCAATCGGTGAATTAGTGAATTAAACACACAGCACACAGCACACAGTGAACACACAGTGAGGTGAAGCACACACTAACCCTAACAGTGAGCTCAACTGCGGCGCTCGGGGAGCAGTGAGGGGTTAGGTGCCTTGCTCAAGGGCACTTCGGCCATGGACTGGTCAGTGATCGAACCAGCAACCCTCCAGTTACAAGCTCGAAGCCCTAACCAGTAGGCCACCGTGGCTGCCCCCCACGGTTGCCCCCTGGGTGTTCATTGTTTGGTGAAAGCATTTAGTGATTTAGGGGGAAGTAAATACCCCAGTCATGTTTGTTGTGATTAAGATGAAGACTTTAGGATTGAGTGAAGGGGACTGATGGACCGATGTACCCTGCATGAGCAGCACCCCTGGTGGAACAGCACTCACTCATGAGTCACGACGCCTGCATCCTCCTAACGCCTGCATCTGCTTTGGTGTGAAGTTAGGGGTGAATTCATTTCAACTTCACAAATAATGTGACATCTACGATCAGAGATCCTATCAGACACTTTTCAGTTCTGTATAGGGGTTGATGTGGCCTACTGGCACATTCTGTATTTGAGCAAGGCACCGAACCCCTCACTGCTCCCCGAGCGCCGCTGTTGAGCAGGCAGCTCACTGCTCCGGGTTAGAGTGTGCTTCACCTCACCCTGTGTTTACGGTCACGGTTTGGGATAAATGCCGAGACCGAATTTCCCTCACGGGATCAAAAGAGTATCGAGAGTACGCTATGTCAGGCCATTTTAGACTTCCTTTACGGAATCAGAAACTCCAAAATGTTGTAATTCCGTACTGTTTGTTGTCAGCTTTATGCAAGCCCACACTTGCTGTGCTTTCGATTATTACTTTGTCTGACGTCAACACATGATTTCCTGTAGCTCATAACAGTGAACCTACTGTTTCAGTTTCTCATTGATGTCCTCAGCGAGCGTCGTGACTGACTACCCGCACGCAGAGCGAGTGTTGAAGATGTGTTAAGTGATACTAGTTTTCTGTTTCTGTCTTCTGTTTTCTGTCTTCATATCTGTTTAGTCCGCTCAGTTTTCGATAGCAACATACCTTAAAATACCATTGCTGATAATCTAGCCAACTATCTTCCGTTGACGAATGAAATAAGTCAAAATCTAATTTTATCATTAGGTCCAATAGTTTAATTCCTAGGCAGCTAATGATTATTTCATGAATAGTGAAATAGTGTAAACGTTCATTAGGGCTGCAACACTTAATTGAGTAATAGATAAGTTGTTACATTTATTGATTAAATGAATAGCAGACTACTTTTGTAATTGCTGGTCAGTTTTGAAACAGAAATCCTCTGGTCCAACATTTGCACCTTGTTTCTCATGTACAGTCCCAAACATAACCTAACATGAGTACACTTCAGCCCTAACATCGCTCACAGCAGCAGTCTGCGATATTAGTCATGGGTCTATGAGTGCACCCATAATACTCCCGCTCAGAACCAGTCGGTGTGTTGAGAGATTGAGAGAGCTTGCATGCTTCTGTGGGTGTGTTTGCTCTCTCTCACACACTGCACAGCACCAAACAGCTTTTACTCATCACCACACGATCCTCTGGGGTGTTGCACAGACCTACACTCTGATCCAGTAACACATATGCATACGAGCTCACTCACAAGTGCCCATGCGTGTTCACTACCGCAATACAGATGGCAAGATTTAACGGGCCTTCAACACATCCACTTAAAGGACACATAATAGCTGAGTGGCTTTAAAGCTGTCGTTTTTTCCCCCCTCTGCATATATGGGAAAAGACGCATGAGGAGTGCAGCAGGGAGGGGGGAGATCTGCTGAACAGACAGGTGTGGGGATCAGTTTCAGGGTAATGGGCGCTGGTATTTTGGGGTTCCTGGAAGTTCTGGGAAGTTCCTGGAGAGGTGGCCAGTTTCTAGTGATGCACAGAGACAGACTCAAATGTCACGGTTTGCACTTTCCCACAGTTTTTACAGCACCAGCACAGCAGAGTAGGTTTCAAAATGCTATGAAACCATTTTCAGATGCTATCAATTGGTACTACCCATAACCTTAGTATGTATTGAAAATGTAGGCTGATGCAATAGTATAGTGTCTGATTGATTTCCCTGACAACTGAGGACCTTAATGTTTAGCCAGTTTTTACAGTCCTCTGGTTCACATGGTTCCTGTCGCCACAGTTCATGTCTTCACTGAATGTTTTAGAACCAACTGCTGGCTGAGCTTGTGTAGACCTGTGTACTGCCAAAATGAAATTCAAACAGGCCTCAAGTTAATTGATAATGACTGCTCGTGAACGTGAGAAATAATTGCCTATCTGTGTGCATATCAAAATTGTGCTCCATGAAAAAGTGCTGTCTTCAGTCATACCACAATACATTTTAAACAGCCAAGATATTGAGATTACTCCTAACCTTGAAATATGTTTGCAAGGGATGATATTAAGTGAGAAGGCCGTTCTGGTAAAAGAAATCTGACAGGATGATCAGGACCATACCATTCGTTGGAGAAGACTGAGTTGTTTATGAAGGGGAAGGATTAGGAAAGTATTGCACACATCAAGTCATAATGCTCAATGATGCCGTCTCAGCTTACTGTAGGTAGCTTACCATATGTCCGTGCCATTGTTGCCCATGTTTGTCATGACTTGTTTATCACAGAATTTCAGTTGTGCTAATAACATGATGCCTTATTCATGCCTTATTCATTTGACCCAGATAATAGAGACTGTTGTTGACAGTTAAAGTTACGTACAGTAATATAACATCTGGGAAGTAAACCCCCCAATTCTAGTGGTAAACAAAATACTGTATTGACCCCCCCCCCCCACTGCATACTGTTGTTTATCCATTTACGCCATGACAGTTATTGATCCCCCTCTAGTATGTTCAGAGGTCACTTCCCTGACCCACAGTAAGTGTGTGTCTCTGTTTACATGTCTGTAGAAAGTGCAAATAAATAAAGCAAAGTGTGCGGGTAATGTCAGAACGACCCCCAGCGAATCGAATCACTCAAGGGGCGAGTGTCGCACTGCAGCAGAGCCATGCCACATTGCGTCGAAGGGGACCTCTCTGCTTATCAGTAGCGCTCCTTTGCAGTCCCTTCGCGCCGTGACCTTGGCTAACACCGAGCGAGCGACATTGTCATTCCTCGTTTGTTTTTTGAGGGGAGGACTCGTTAGCTGTTTACAAAGGCCTAGTGTTTCAGGCCCGGGTTTTGGATTTCAGCGTGTCCACTGTCCAGTGCATCCAAGGGGAAGGTGAGAGCCCGGGGAGGGAAAAGGGGGAAGTGGGGCTCCGTTGGGAGAAGGCCCGGTGTTGTCCGCATGACGTCGGTCCACCACCCCCCGCCCGCCCCCATCCCGAGCCAGGGATTTTGCAAGCAAAGTGAAATTCCAGACCCCTGGCTCTCCCCGTGCTGTCCTGGAGGAGACAATGGCGGGCAGGAAGGTTGGGATTGAGATGCTGGGTGTCCTCTGTTTCTCCCATTGTCCAGTTCCCAGATAAAACTGTTCTTGTATCCGGGCCAGAGAACATGTGTATGGAATGGAACCAGTCAGAACACAGTATCAGAACAACACACACAGAGACAGAGACACACGCACACACACACACACACACACACACACACACACACACACACTCTATCCTCTTTATGCTATTTATAACATTAAAGAATAGCTGTACTCCATGAATAGAATTCTCAAGGGGCATGGTTGTGTATGGCAAAAATCTGACTAATGTTTCAGTTTTCAGTTTACATATATTTAGACCTCTCTGAAATGGCAGAAGGCATCTCTATTTGGTCACATGTGTGTTGTGGTTTTGCTGATTTCATCAGCAGTTTTGTGTTATGAGGAATAGCCTACAAGCATTAATTCACATCGATAAACCCTTTCACTATTTGAAGACAATCCTATGTAATGTTCCTTGAGCCAGGAGTGCTCCTCATGTAGAGCTTCATCTTAGACTGAGCTAATCATATTATGAGTGATCAGCTTTCATGAAACAGGCACACATAGCTCTCTATGAAAAACATCTTCTGTAATACCCATTTTGTGTATAATCTGTAAACAACGCTGATTTTCTCCGTACATCCTGCCTTTGCTTATGAAGAGCCATATGCTTCCACTGGTCCAACCTGTTTTGTCGTGCGTACAGGCGGACCCCGACCAGAACACATGGGTTTAGACTCCGCCTATACTATAGGACAGCTACGACCCACCAACAGTACCGCATGTTCCTCAAACTGAGAGCAAGCGTGACCAAACGTTACAGAACCCGTTAACCGGAAATATGTGGCTTGTCACTGAACAGTGTAGTTCGTTAGATGGAATTAGTATTAACATGGTGACTGGCAAATATGCGGGATATGAGTGCGTGTGTGGACCTGTTGTAGGTCATGTTTATCTCAAGGAGTTGTGGCGGCGCTACTTGAAATGAACTCACAGACCCAGCGATTTGTTGGCTCTCATCCGATGCATCAATGACTCAAGGCTGTGTAGCCGCAGAAGCATGCTCCTCTGTTGGATGTTTGTGTGTCTGCTACGGAGGCAAACACATGCCGTACTTTAAGAAGAATGCTGTTGTTTCTCAGAGCCAGCTTTATCAATTGTAAGTGTTTTTCTATTTTGTAAACAATGTAACACGTTCTGTCTTTGCCTCCAAGTAACTTGACATAATTCCTTCATTCGCTACTTTGTGAACTTTTTGCGCTCAAGAAGAAATTGACCGTTTTATCCTCTTTCGTCCTCTTCACTTCCGTTGTAGAGCTTTAGTTTGTGATCATAATGCAAAGTTTCCTCGCAAAAATGCTCTGGTGAGATGATGGCTATATTCACTTGAGGTTCTTTGGGTTGAGAGAACGGGATGACCGTAAGAAATTATGAGAGACTATTTACATGGGTGTAGGCTCCCTACTCCTAAATCGATCAAATGATGCAAAACCGATATGAACTGATGGCTATTTTTAGACTGCATTTTGGACTCTCACTGCTCAAATGATTGTGTGCCATATGCTATTGTGTACCTGCCAGTATTGACGTAAGATTTCTTACAGTGGTGTGTTGAACCTGGGCTGAATAGCCTTGCAAACTGTTTCATCTTCAAACCACAGTTGTTCTTTCCTGTAGTTTGTGTTTCAGAATAGTCTAGACATCAGTCTGGCTCTATTCTTCACTTCCCCTTTTGTCTGTCACTTAGCCATCATTATGCAATAGATTTCAATGTACTTCATGTACTTTTCACCCCGGTAAAAAGGTTGTCTTTGTGACAGGTTATATATAACATGCATGAATGGAACTGAAATGGCCATAATGTAAGTATTTCAGCAATTTGTATTTCAGTCATATTGATTGGAATTTTGGTTATTTGAGTTATTTGGTTGGAGCTGTTGTCAGCCACAGTCAGGTGCAACACAAATGAATGAAGCAAAGGATTGGACAAAGTCCTGCTACACCAGCGGGCAGACCATGAACTTCCAAATCATGATCTGCACTATATACGGTAGTGTAGTGTGTGACTGGTCTGTGCTTGCTGTATCCAGAGTCCAGAGTCTAATTCCTGTGCACTCCGGGGTTTACTCCCAATCTCTATGGTGACCACACACACACACACACACACACACACACATTCACACACACACACGCAAATACAAACACGGGTATCCCAGACTGTTTGCATAGCTCCTTTGATCAAGGAAGTAATGGGCAAGTGTAAATGAGCTGGGCCAGTTTACTCACATGGTGCAAATAAAACCCATGTGAAGAGGGCAAGAGTGTGTGTGTGTGTGTGTGTGTGTGTGTGTGTGTGTGTGTTTGTGTGTGTGTGTGTGTGCGCGCGTGTGTTTGTGTGCGTGTGTGTTTGTGTGCGCGTGTGTGTGTGTGTGTGTGCGACTGCGTGTGTGTTTTTTTGTGTGTGTGTGCGTGTTTTTGTTTGTGCGTTTGTGTGTGTGTGTGCGCGCGTGTTTGTGTGCGTGTGTGTGCGTGCGTGCATGTTTTTTTGTGTTTGTGTGCGTGTTTTTGTTTGTGCGTGTGTG